>NW_019417334.1:28177-93287 GCF_000390285.2 Anoplophora glabripennis | reverse complement strand
GCAACAGTAAATTTAAACAATTGTTTACTTAAAGTTACACACGCCGAACCTCTGCCAACTGGACTATTAGTTATTTACAAAATTCAAAAACTTTTCACGAACTTTCAAGCCATCTAGCGGCCAAACGAAACTAAGTGATTTTGGATATAGGTGAATTAGCCTAAATCTGCCTATTTTGAGTCCACGAATCTGTGGTCTTTCGTTGTATACGTTATTCTGGGACATCACTTACAATAATGTTAAAAACTATATTATAACTAACAATATTAAAAATTATATACCTCCATCAATTGCCCCCCCATCACCCGTCCTTCCCCCAATACTCGACCGCATACGCGTGCTCGGCCGTTTTTGAGCATGTTTGGAGGAATTTTTCACCTATTTCGCATCATTTTATCGGAAAATTAGAATATACGTTTTCTAGTATTATACTACTAAATTAAAATCGGACCACCTCCAACGCATCCAGAAACTTTGCAAAAGAATGCACCAAAAAATTTAAATTGCAATTGTACCAAAACTGGTCTGACAGCGCCTGCTTTATGCACACTTAAAGTACATATAATTCACTAATTTTGTGCACAGGGTCAGCTCTACAACTTAAAAAATGGAGGAGTAATGAATTTAAAAAAATGCAAAATTTTCCGATTTTCCGGGTTTTCTCGTTTTATTTGTATTTCGTATCTCTACAAATTGTCTGTCTATAACATTCATATTGGTTCGTTAGTTTAGGTTTTATAAGAAAAAACTAAAAAAATGCGTTTTTTGTATAAAAATGTTTTTTAAAAAGTAATTAATGGTAAATTGGAGTAGGAAACATATAAACATAATATAACTCTTTTATATAATGGCACAGTCCGTTTGCTACTAGTATATTTGTCACAAACAAAACTTCTATTGGTTGGCCTACATGACCCTGCTTTGTATAGGTTCTTATGTGAAACACCATCTATATATTATATATAATTAATGAAAAAATTTATTTGTAGGATTAATTACATTCATTTGATGGCCCACTTTAGGATGCACGTTCAAATCAAAGACCAAACTGCTGCATTTATTAAAGGTTTTAGAGCAATTATAAATCAGGATTGGCTAACTCTTTTTTCTACCCCAGAGGTAATTTTTTTTCTTTATAAATAGTGTTAATCTTCTGATTATTATTCCTAGATTGAAGGAGCAAATTTTGCTTGGTTTTATGTTATACATGATATGCCTTAAGGGGGCGATTTAGTATGTATATTTTTACCATGTAACAGAGCTTCAGATGAGGACACAAATCGTCGAAGAAACATNCTCAATAAAAAAATATTATTGTCCTCGATAATCTATTACTGATTAATAAAATATTTACTCTCTTTCCTTATAAGATTGTATGTACACAAATTGGAGCCGTTCCTGAAAAATCTGGCGAATATGGTTGCAGTGTAAATTATTAGACTTGAAGCGTTGGCCGCTAGAGCAGCCCCTGCCGGGGTCCCGTTTCGTGACTCACGCTGGGCGATATTTTTTGTACAAAATCCCGTCCTTAACAACCCAGTCTCTTTCAAATACCCTCCAAGTTTACATTTTTATGTCTCTTGATCTCTAAGCACATGACTTGTACAGGATAATTCAATATATTTTGACCCCCCCCCATTAACTTTTTTGTTTTAAGAGTTATAAAAAAATGTGGAACACAAAAGTTCCACGACTTTTTATGAAATTTTCGAAAGTGATAGTAGAAAAACAAATGAAGTCCAAACAAAATGACCGCGGATGCTAACTTTGTTAATTTAAACGGAACGCCTTGTATATTTTTACATATTTGTATGGAACGTTCCATGTCCAGCACAGTCGTATAGGGTTTGTTGGATCCATCTCTAACAATAAGCGAGATAATATTAAAAGAAGGTTTTTTATTAAGAATATAAGATATTTTATAATTGTTAGACGTATTTCAATAATTTCTCCCTTTTTTCCAATTACGTAAGGATTTGGTTTTAATATATTTTGACATATCGATATAGTCCAAAATGCATATGTATTTTAACTAAATCTCACTAATTAGGCCGTGAGAGGCCTATTTACTCATCGACAATGTTATATGGTAGGCCGTGACAGTGACAGGTAATGTTATGACAGTATTGTTATTATTTGACAGTTCGTATTATTATTTAATTAAAATGGGTTACACAGAAGTAGAAAATTGAAATATTATAAGAATTAAAATAGAGTAGTTAAGTTATTCTCCATACTCTATTTTAATTCCTAATAATATTTCAATTTTCTACTTCTGTGTAACCCATTTTAATTAAATAATAATACAAACTGTCAATCAATGTTGTTGTTATCATGACATTACTACCTGTCACTGTCACGACCTGCTATATAACATTGTCCATGAGTAATTAGGCCGCTCACGGTCTAATTAGTGAGATTTAGTTAAAATACCTATACGCGTTTTGGACTATATCAATGTCCGATATGTCAAAATATATTACAACCAGATCTAAATCCTTACGTAATTGTAAAAAGGCAGAAATACCTGAAAGAGGTCTAATAATTACAAGAAGTCTTATTTTTTTAATAAAAAAAGTATCTTTTCGTTTTTTAATGTTATCTCGCTTATTGTTAGAGATGGACTCAATAAACCCTACATGACTCTGCTCGACAGGGAACGTTCTATCCAAATATGTAAAAATATACAAGGTGTTCCATTTAAATTAACAAAGTTAACATCCTCGGCCATTTTGTTTGGACTTCATTTGTTTTTCTACTATCATTTTCGAAAACTTCATAAAAATCATGCAACTTTTGTATTTCACATTTTTTTTATAACTTAAAACAAAAAAGTTAAAGGGGGGAGTCAAAATATAGTGAATCACCCTGTACGTTTTCTAACCTGACGGGTTTTTGATTGGTTCCCGTATCGTACGATTATAGACTTGAAAGGGAGAAATTTTGTTTAACATTAATGACTCGCATAAGATATGGGAGTTCTTGAAAATGTCGCATTTAAAAAGCTAGATTCTGTCACCTATCTTTGCTTGCTTTGACATGGCTGCAATATTCCCTGTCGCGGAGTATAATCCAGGCACACACTTGGAATAAAACACTAATCTCGGCAAGAAGACACTTTGAAACAAATGCTTGGAACAACAAAAAGGTGCTTTTGTTGTACTTGGAAAGGACTTAATATTACCTTAATATACGTTAATATTTTTAATTAGCAGAAGCTAGTAAACAAAACCGATTTACGAAAAATGAACTATTGAGTTTGAAAAAGAAGGAATAGAAAAGAATTTTGAGAGGTACTGACTTAGCTTCTATCAGCCTATGTGGCCAAATTCCCTATCCACATAGTATATGCTTTAGATTCTATTGCAAAAAGTATGATGTCCGCCTTCACACTTTCAGTCGGAGACAATTGGTAAACCCGGTACAACTCCCCCAGTTCCCACTCTTGTATCTTGTTTACATTAGAATGTGATTCTATTTATCGCTTGATACGAATATAATATCTCTTGTGCAGGCTTTTTAACTTTAGAGTTTTAAACTGGGAGTGGGCATCTGTCGCTACCATTTTTCGTCGTGGACCATACCACGAATCAACTATGAACGTCCATGGATGTAGATAGGATTTTTGCTTGGGGTAGGTCCAGGGCTGTTGCAAGCTCTATGCAGGCCTATAAAAAAAACGCAATCAACAACTTACCGATATAATATTTCAAAACCTAAGTACTCTTTCGTTTGATTTTAAATGACTTACGGATATGAAAGAGATTATATTATTGGATCTCTTTTCTGGAAATTCTGATTATTTATATATTGACTTGCTACAGACACTGAAAACATAATATCTGGCCTAGTTAGTAACTATAACTGCAAATAATAAGCTACCAACAGCCTCAAGATATGATACTTGTCCCACTAGGGAACTCTGTTTCTACAGATAGATTTGTATGAGGATCACTTGGTACAAGATTATGTTGCGCACTTTCTACTCCAATGCGTTTTATGAGTTTTTTATATAGTTCGAATCATGAATGAGTATGGAACCATCACTAAACTCTTGCATTTCTATTCCAATGAAATAATTTATTATTTTGTAGTTCTTTCAAAATCATGTTTATAATTTCCATATCCCTGCATAATATCATCAATATAAATAACAAGAAGATCATTTTGTCTTCTCTCTCATATTCTCCCTGATTTCATATTTCCCTTTGTAAATATAAGCATCAGTTGTGCTACAATTGAAACCAAAATTGGTTAAAAATCTGGTATTTCATGTTCCAACAATATGGACTCTGTTTTAACCCATACAAACTCTTCTTTAAGGAACACACTAGATTGTTTTTACATTCTACACATTCGGGTACCTGTATATCTTCTGTCAAGTTACCTTAAGTTTTTATGTCAAACTGCATTAGCTTATAATTATTGTGTTTCGCTGCTGTACCATGAAGTACACATACCTTGCTGTGGGTGAAAATATTTCATTGTAGTCTATGTATATTCTGATTACATCCTTTAGCACATAATCTTGCCTTGTATTTTTCAATTGTTCCATCTGAACTTTTCTTTAGTTTAAACTGAACTGATAGCTCTTTTTCTGTCCGGCAGTTTTGTTAGTTCTCACGTTTTGTTTTTTTCCAGAGCCTCGAGTTCGGACTTGATTCCACTCTGTAGAGTTTTCACGTACCATTGCCTCTTCTTAGGACTGAGGAATATCTGTCAACAAAATATAATTCATAGTTTTCAAGTCTAGCTGGTAGATGTACTTGCCTTGATCTAAGTTTAGGTTTGTTTTCTTCTTGTTGCAAATGGGGTCCGTCTCTGCCTTGAACTTCTTATTCTATCCTATTTTCCACTACCAATATATTTTCTTTATCTTCAACATCATCATTCGTTTCGTTAAATAAAACATTACGAGAAACAGCAATCTTTTTCGTAGACAAATAAAATAGTCTATAATTCAACTAGAATTTTCACTTTTTGGATCAAGTTTTGTTCGCTTCTGATTGGGAATGAACACATAAGCCTCACATCCAAATGTCTTTATATGGTGCAAATGGGGCTTTTTACTGAACCAAAGCTGAAATGGAGTTGTGTTCAGAGCTTGTGTTGTTGGTGTTCTATTTAGTATGAAAATGGCAGTATTAACAGTTTCTGCCCACAAGTACTTTGGTACTCCTGACCTATATATCATGCTTCTGACGCTCTCCATTACTGTGCGATTGTCTCTTTCTACTTCTTGCGTTCTGTTGCGAAGTATAAGGCGCTGTGGTTCTATTCCCTCTTTATTTAAAAATTTCTTGAAATCTGTGTTACAATACTCTCAGCGATTGTCGACATGAAGAAATTTGATTTGTGATCCAAAGGACCCCGCAATAATCTTATGGAAATTGGGTTTCTGTCAAATTGTCTGAATTTTTGATATGTTGTAGATTTTGTCATCCTGAACAAAAGTCTCCATGGGCACAAAGTGCCAAAATGAACATTTTGGCAGCTACGGAGCTGCCAAAGCTCCCCTGACCCGTTGCAAAACTATTCATTTTCAATACTATTTACAGATGTCAAAAGCATATTTTAATTATTCTAATATATAGGGTAATGTTTTTGAGGTCACTGGATTCAACCCTCATGTCAGATTGGACAAATTGACCGTTGACAGCTGTCAATACACTGTCAACGAAGAATAGAAAAGTAAATATTCTCTTTTCACATTGAGAGTTTGGGCTTTTGAGGGAGCTGAATTCAATTCTCATGCCAGATTGGCAAAATTGACAGTTGACAGCTGTCAATTGACTGTCAACGAGGAATATAAAAGTAAATATCCTCTTTTTACATTGAGAGTTTATGTTGGCCAACTCGCTAAATTCAATTCTTTTTAGAATTGGAGAAAATGGTAGTTGACAAACTCCCAATAACAAAAGAGAATATTTTCTTCTTTATTCTACTTTGACAGTGAATTGACAGCTGTCAACTGTCAATTTTTCCAATCTGGCATGAGAATTGAATTCAGCGACCTCAAGAACCCAAACTCTCAATGTCAACAGAGAATATTTACTTCTCTATTCTTCGTTGACAGTGAATTGACAGCTGTCAACTGTCAATTTTTCCAATCTGAGATTAGAATTGAATTCAGCTCCCTCAAAAGCCCAAACTCTCAATGTCAAAAGAGAATATTTACTTTTATATTCCTCGTTGACAGTCAATTGACAGCTGTCAACTGTCAATTTTGCCAATCTGGCATGAGAATTGAATTCAGCTCCCTCAAAAGCCCAAACTCTCAATGTGAAAAGAGAATATTTACTTTTCTATTCTTCGTTGACAGTGTATTGACAGCTGTCAACGGTCAATTTGTCCAATCTGACATGAGGGTTGAATCCAGTGACCTCAAAAACATTACCCTATATATTAGAATAATTAAAATATGCTTTTGACATCTGTAAATAGTATTGAAAATGAATCGTTTTGCAACGGGTCAGGGGAGCTTTGGCAGCTCCGTAGCTGCCAAAATGTTCATTTTGGCACTTTGTGCCCATGGAGACTTTTGTTCAGGATGACAAAATCTACAACATATCAAAAATTCAGACAATTTGACAAAACCCAATTTCCATAAAATTATTGCGGGGTCCTTTGTTCTTTATTTTGTTGGCAAACACTTTAAAACAGTCTAAGACATCTGACTGATGGAGTTGACATTGGTCCACAGACATCGCTAAAGATACATTCACCAAGTCCTGCTTTTACATGATTGGATTTCTTGAATGGCAGTTTGTGTTGTTTAACCATTGCACACGCAGCACAAAACAACTTGACCATGTTACTAATCCTTTTGACACCATTTCTTTTATTGAGTTTAAATGTCCTAGTATTTCATGCCATAATTTGTGATTTGCACTGCCTACTACAACAACATTGTTTCACTGTAGATATGTTTTCACTACCAGTAAGCACGCCTTCTGAAAATAGGTTCTTCCTTAACTGAGGAACATAAAGGACATTATTTATAGTTTCCTCTGATCAGACATCATCTATTCATTGAATTTTTACGGTTCCTTTTCCTTCTTCCAAGAGAAACTTTCTGCAGTTAAAACGAGAAATCTTTGACATATCTTTGCATTTTCTTTCCTTATTTGAACTGTTACTGATGGCCTCTCTTCTATTATTCACTGACATAATACCTAGAGCTGTTACAGTTTCTTCTTACACTGCCATTCTAATAACCTCGCTGTTAAGTTTGCTACAGTTTGTTTGCTTTCATCTACAGACAACCAAGCCTGATGAACATTCCAATACTTCAACGGAAGTGTGCTTAATATTTTAATTATAATTTCACATTCACTGATCGTGTCTCCAGACTCTTTAATCTGCTTTGCCAAATTTTCGATCTTGGAAATGTGTTGTGCAATTGTATCATTTGACCTCATTTTGTACTGATGGAAACGTTCATGTACTAACATTTTATTTAGCTCCGATTTTTGGTCAAAAATAGCATCTAGTTTGTCCAATAACTCCTTGGATGTTTCACAATTCTCAATCAGTTAAATAACTGAGCAGCAAATGCTTCAGCAAATGCTGAAGTTCCATCGCCGAGGTAAGAAGAAACATTGCTACCGAATCTTTGTTATTCCAACTCTAGATCCTGTACCTGACCTGCTTCATGTTTTCGAATACTTCCATCTGCTATTCCAAATTCTCAAAGAGATACAGAAGTTACTTCAGCCCTTACCTCCCAGGTCCGAAAACTTGAAATCAGGTAACCTTATCTGTTTAGAAACCTTGGACTTCCACCAGAAGTGACCTTGACCCCAGACGACCGTAAGTCGTTGACCTTGACCCCTGACGACCATAGGTCGATGACCTTGACGCGACCTTGAGGTGACCTGAACCTCAGACGATCAGAGGTCGATGAACTTGACATGACTTTGAGTTGACCTTGACCCCCGACGACCGTAGGTCGATGGCCTTGAGGTGACCTTGATCTCAGACAACCAGAGGTCGATGACCTTGACCCCAGACGACCATAAGTCGATGACCTTGACATGACCTTGAGGTGTCCTTGACCCCAGACGACCAGATGTCAACGACCTTGACTTGACCTTGACCCCAGACGACCGTATGTCGATGACCTTGAAGCGGCCTTGACCTCCAGAAGACTAGAGGTCGATGACCTTTGCATGACCTTGAGGTGACCTCGACCCCAGACGACCGTAGGTCGCTGATTGTTAGAAATATAATATATCATATCTAAAAATTGCACCATATGGTTGCCAGATGTCATTTCTAAAATAGAACATTACATAATTTCTAAAAATAGAATATTACGTCGCATATGGTTGCCAGATGTTTCCGGCGTACCAGGCGTCAGGGTATAAAACGAAATAATATGCATCAACCCCTCAGTTTTATTTACAACGCAGTGCGAGTACTGCAATAAAGCTTTTTCCAATAAATACAATTTAACTCGACATGTTCGCGAGTATTGTCCGGTTTTACATCGACTGTATAGTGAAGGTCCATCAAATAAAAAACTGAAGTTAGACAATATTATTTGTGAACATTGTGGAAAAAAATTTTGAACTATATTTAACTTAAACAAGACATATTCAGAATAAATGTTGATGCAGCTTAACTGTTCACCATAAGAGACGTGAATGGACTGTATCTTCTTGTTTATTATTATATTGGGGAAATTATGCTCAATGTGAAGTTTAATCTTTTTATTTATGTTGTCAAGTACAACTCTTTTCTTTTTCCTCAATTCAATTCAGAGCTATCTAAAAAAACACTGTACTGTTACTTAGATACATCAAGAATGCATTTTTTATAGAACCACAACATACACCCCCGCGTTGAAGTTTTATCTTAAAAAAACTAACAATTTTATTTAATCATCAATCATTATATGGAAAGAGGCAAATTTTAAAAATTGATCTTGTAAAAATTCCTTCTTTTGTTTTTAATTTTACTACTCTCACTCTATTATCAGCACTGGGAATCACTTCAATAATTCTTGCGCGTGGCCAATTTAAAGGTGGAATATTGTCTTCCTTTAATAAAACTAAATCGTTGACTTTTAAATTTTTTGAAGGTATGAGCCATTTTGGTCTATTTTGTAAGCGATTAAGATATTCCCTAGACCATCTTTTCCAAAAAATTTGTTGAATGTGAGCACATTGTTGCCAAAAAGAAAGTCTATTTTCTGGAATATTTGTTAAGTCTTTTTCTGGAAAAGCAGTAAGACTTGTACCTATAAGAAAATGTCCGGGAGTTAAACAATCTAAATCTGAGGGATCATTAGATATAGCACACAACGGTCTAGAATTTAATATAGCTTCCACTTGTGCTAATACAGTACTGAATTCTTCAAATGTAAATTTAACATTACCTACTATGCGATATAAGTGATATTTTGCACTTTTAATTGCGGATTCCCAGAGACCACCCCAATGAGGACTTCGAGGTGGAATAAATTTCCATGTTATTTCATTTGGGCTTAAAAATTCTTGAATTGCGTTTATTGTTTGTTTATTTTTAAAAAATTCAAATAAATCTCTTAATTGATTTCTAGATCCGAGAAAATTCATAGCATTGTCACTGTATATTATTGTCGGACTCCCTCTTCGAGAAATAAACCTTTTAAGAGTTAACAAAAATTATTCAGTAGAAAGACTTGATACTAATTCAATATGAACTGCCTTTGTAACCATGCACACAAAAATTACAATGTAACATTTCATAACTGGCGCCTTACGTAATCTTGAGGATTTTATAAAAAATGGGCCACCATAATCTACTCCTATTCTTTGGAATGGTCGCGCTATGGAAACTCTATCTTTTGGTAAATTTGCCATAATTTGTTGACAAGATCGAGTTCTAAATCTAAAACATGTAATGCAATTTTTTATAATTCGCTTTATTTGTCTTAATGCATCAAGGGGCCAAAATGTGAGTCTAATACTAGAAAGCACAGTTTGTGGACCTGCGTGACCTAATCTCAAATGTTCTCTTTTTAGCAATAGTGCGACTACATGATCTTTTGATGGCAATAAAATCGGGTATTTTTGTGTATAAGGTATTTCTGCATGAGCTAAACGTCCACCAACACGTAGAATCTTAGATTTATCTAAAAATGGATTTAATGAAATAATACTTTTATTAGATATTGTCTTGTTAGACTGAAGATCTGAAATTTCATTTGGAAAATATTTATCTTGCAGAATTTTCACAATCACAAAAAGCGAATTATCTAATTCTTCTAGTGTAAGACAATCAAATATTTTTTCTGAATTCAGTTTTGAGTTATTAATAAATCTTAAAACATAGGCAATTGTTCTTTGTAAACGAATAAATGAAGAGAACCTGTTAAATATGTCATTCTAATATTCATAAGCCAAATTTCGATTGATTGTTAAAAATGCTTTTCTTTCTTCAGGAGGATTTTCTAATGTTCAAATAAAATCAAAAATATGTAAATTTAAATTGATTTGATGCAAAAACTTTGGACCATGCCACCATATATCTGATTTTATGAGTTCACTTGGTGTTATTCCACGAGATAAACAATCTGCAGGGTTATCAAGAGATTTTATGTGACGCCACCGGTGATTTGTCGTAAGATTTTGTATATTTGAGACTCTATTACTTATAAAAGTAGACCAACGTGAGGCATGTGAATTTATCCAGTGTAAGGAAATTTGTGAATCTGTCCATAAATTTACCGATTCAAACTTTAACCTAGGAGGGTAAATTGACAATATTTTTTGTGTTAATTTTGCAAGGAGTACCATGGCGCATAATTCAAGCCTTGGCAGAGATATTGTTTTAATTGGTGCTATTCTTGATTTTGAAGAAATTAAGTTGCAAGAAATTGTATTATTTATGTAAACTACCTTTAAATATATACAAGCTCCATAAGCTTTGATGCTAGCATCTGCAAATCCATGCAATTCAATTGTAAGAATGTCATAATTACTAAATAAATATCGAGGAACTCTGAAATTATTTAAATCTGACATATTTGTTATAAATTTTCGCCAATGAATGAGTGTTTGTGGATCTAATTGTTCATCCCAATTTATTTTGCTTATCCAAATCCTTTGCATTATAATTTTTCCTGTGACTACTATTGGTCCTATCAGACCTAGTGGATCAAACATTTGTGATAACTTTGATAAAACCTCTCTTTTAGTGAAATTACTATCTTGTGTTTTATAGGGAGATATAAAAGAGAAAGAATCTAGTTTTGGATTCCAAGATATTCCTAATACCTTACTGGACATATTATCTATTTTTATTGTGTATGTGGATTGTGAATTATGAGAACAAATATTGTTCAAGAAATCGCTTGAGTTTGAGCACCACTTATGTAACTTAAAATTCGAGGGATTAAGTAATTCATTTAATTGATTGTAAACAATCATCAAATTTTCATAACTATCGCTTCCATACAAAATATCATCTACGTAACACTGATTTAACAGGGCATCAGCCGCCAATGGGTATTTAGATTTGCCTTTAATGGCAATTTCTTTCAATACTCGGGTCGCTAAATACGGCGCGCTATTAGTTCCATAAGTTACAGTTTGTAATTCGATACATTTTATAGGTTCAACTTGACTATCTCGCCAAAGTATGTTTTGTACAAAATTGTGTGAAGGATTTACTTTAACTTGGCGATACATCTTTTCTATATCCGCAATTATTACAAATTTGTAAAGTCTAAATCTGTTTAATATGTCGTATAAATCAGGTTGTACTTGATATCCTTTTAACATGATGTCATTTAAAGAATAACCTGTCGTGCTTTTACATGAAGCGTCAAAAACTACCCGGAGTTTTGTAGTGAGGCTATCTTCTCTTATTACACAGTGATGTGGTAAAAAGTATTTATTGTGAATTTGTCCAATTTTAAGTTCTAAAGGCACATATTTTGCATGTCCTAACTGAATATATTCATCTATAAACTTCTTATACAACTGAAATATCTATTGTGTGTGTGTTTCTTTCAAACCTTTTTTCTAAACTAAAAAATCGTTTTTGAGCAATTGTAAATGATTCTCCCAATTTTACATATTCATTTTCCGTTTTTAGTGGCAAATTAACCTGATCGATCCGTTTTCTAACTTTTGTGTTGTGGTTTCAAATATCAGTTCGGCAAGTTTATCGTCTGGACATAATACAGGGTTTTCACTAATTTCATCTAATGCCCAAAATTTTGTTAAACTGTGATCTAAATCAACGTATTTGAAAAGAGTGAAACATTGTTTTCTGTTTGATTTAAAATATGATATGACTTTACACTTGTAATAGGCACATTACCAGCTATTACCCAACCAAGGTACGTATTTTGTAAAACTGGCAGATTTCTACCGAGTTTTATTATACCATCGGATAAAATACTGTAATAAATATCTCTCCAATAAGCATATCTATTTCAGACGGATTGAGGTATGTTGGATCAGCCAGTTTTATGTGATTAGGCACATGAAAGTTTTTAACTTTGATTGGAGATTGAGGTAATTTATGAGTAATATTTTTTAAAATTGCACAAGATGCAGGAAAACTTACATGTTTTTCCACATTTGAGTGAATAATGAGATTTACCATTTTATTAGAAATTGTACTGTTATCATAAATACCAGAAATTTTCAAATTTTTTGTATATGGTTTGTACTTAAGATCTGTGACTAATTTTTCTGTAATAAATGAGGTTTGACTACCTCCATCTATTAATGCTCGTGCTTGTATTGCTCGTTATTTGAAGAATATAGTGTTACAAGTGCTGTGGCTAGAAGTATCTGGGAGTTTTTTGTAGAAAAAGCTGAAACTGTTTGAGTATTGTTTAAACTTCTTGAGGAACAAGGATCATTGATATCATTTTGTGTAAGTGAATTAACTGTGCGTGAGTGAGTAGAACTTTCATTGTGGATGTAAGGAGTATTATTTCTATTACTATTGTGTGTGTATAAATCAAATCTGCGAGAATCTCTAACAGTGTTCTGAGAGTGAGTGGGATTTTCATTACTTGTGTGAGGTGAAGGATTATTTGCGTTTTGACTACTTTGTGCAATATATAACTGAGAACTTTGGGTATTTTGGGGAATATGTAGTGTTGAATGGTGTCTTTTCGAACAAATGCGACAACCTCGTGCAATGCAATTTATTGTGATGTGTTTTGTACCCAAACAATTAAAACAAAGTTTATTTAATTTTATAAACTTTACCTTTTCAGCGTGTGATATTTCTTTAAACCTTGTGCAATTATAAATTTTGTGATCCTGTTGTTTGCTGTATAAGCAATTGTTAAAAAATTGGGAATTAGATTTCAAACTATGTACTGCGTTGCTATGAAACGCCGTTCTTGTAGTCCTTTGAGAATTTTGACAGTGTGCGTTTGTGTCATTAATTGACAAATTTTCTAGAACTAAACATTTTTTCTCTAAAAATGTATATAATTGTGCTTAGTGCAGAAAAAATCCGAAAGAATTACCCCTTTCGGATTTTTTTCTGTTTCAAAGGCATTGCGAGTATTATAATCAACTTTCTGTTGAAAGAAATAGATAAGAAGTAAATCCCAGTGCTCCACTGGAACACCTAAATTTTTTAGTGATTCAATGTCTTGTCTCGTTTTTGTAATAAAATTTCTCAATGTGCATATTGCATTTTGCAAGAGAAGGAATTTCTAAAAGATTTTTTATATGTGAATTTATTACTGAAACTTTATTAGAGTATCTTTCCTCTAAAATTTTAAGTGCTGTTTTAAAATTGTCATTAGTTAACGGTAAGTTATTAACCAAATTCAGAGGCTCATTTTTCAAATAACTTTTAAGATATATGAAGCGTTCATTTTCTGACAATTGCGAATTATTTATTATTAGTGAAGTAAAAATTTCATAAAATGCCAGCCAATCTGACATCTTTCCATAAAATGTAGGAATAGTTATTTCGGGAAGTTTTACATTAAATTTTGTGGGTATATTTTGTGTTTGTACTCGATTCTGAATTGAATTTTCACATTTCTCTGATTCTCTTGACTCAATTGCTTCTTGTATCTTTTCTAATGTGCCATAGAATTTACTTTCAACAATTTCTCTATCTTTTAATTGTTCATCTGAATCATCCAAGTATTCAATTTCATCTTGAGAATCACTATATTTTATGAAAGCTTCACGTAGGTTCTGTTCTCGTTCTTTAAAATATAAAATTTTGACTTGTAAATCATTAACGGATTTATTTACAAATTTCTCAATGCGCGTTATAGATGATTTAGCAATAGCTCTTTCCTTTCGTAAAGCTTCCATTCTTACTTGATAAATTGATTTTAAATTTACAACTTTCCGGTATGAAAATGAAAACAATTATAATAAACTTTAAATAAACCTAGGAGAGCATCTCCACTTCAGATTTCACACTTCTGACGAAGACACTCTTAGCTTCCAGAGAATGAACTTGACTGCGACTGGGACTTACAACTTCGGCTACGACTGGGACTGCAACTTTGACTACGACTGGGACTGCAACTTTGACTGCGATGGGGAACTGTAACTTCAACTGCGATAGGGAACTGCAACTTCGAAGCGGGACTGTGATTCTGTATTAATTTCTTCTTTGGGGGGACTACTATAACTTGAAATAAGAAATTAATCTTCTTTACCTTTTGTAAAATGCATAGGGACTTAGGGCTGAATTTTTCTTTAAATCCGGTTCGAAGCTTGACCAAATCTTATAATGCAGTTTAACTGTTCACCATAAGAGACGTGAATGGACTGTATCTTCTTGTTTATTATTATATTGGGGAAATTATGCTCAATGTGAAGTTTAATCTTTTTATTTATGTTGTCAAGTACAACTCTTTTCTTTTTCCTCAATTCAATTCTAGCTATCTAAAAAAAACACTGTACTGTTACTTAGATACCTCAACAATGCATTTTTTATAGAACCACAACAAATGTTTCGTTTTTAAAAAATCACAACCTTCTACAAGTGGTGCTGGTTATTCGTCAAGCCTCAATAGAAAGAGGGTTAATCAAGCCGTAATTGAGACCTTGGAAGATGGAGTTACAAAACTACAACATGCTTTCAAGAACAGAATAGCTACTTACCGATTCAATAGTCCCAAAACTCACATCGACTATAAAATATTTATGGATGAAGTGAGGCCAAAAATAGAAAACATAATTATAAAATACTTACAGGAGCATACAACGTTCAAGATTAATTTTGAGGTATTTGGGCTTTATGTAATACCTGAGAAAGAAATTAGTGATATCAAGTCCTTCAATACTAAGAATAAAGTAGTGACTCGATCAACTGATCTACAAAAAATGTTTGAAGAATTTATAGAAGAAATGACTTCTAAAGCATCTGAATTTTCTGAAAAAGACTCAGGATGGACATTAAAACATCATGTTCCTAGATGTCAACCTAAATAAGTTCACCCCAATGTCAGCTGCAACCTATATTAAATGACCGAGTAGTGTTGAAAATAAAAAAGCAGTTTTAAATAGCCAAAATAAGGACAATGCGTGTTTTACTTGGTCAATTAATGCGGCCATTTTCTCCGCAAATAGTAATCCTACAGCAACAAGTTCATATCCGCATTACGATACTTTACTTAATTTCACCGGTATAGATTTCCCTGTAAAATTAAAAGACATCATCAAATTCGAAGAAATGAACAATATATCTGTGAATGTGTTTGGCTTGGAATTTAAAGATGGAAAAACTGTTACAGAAGTAGTTGGACCTCTACATTTTACCAAATGCCGCAAACCGACACGTTAATTTATTGCTTGTTTCTGATGATTCAGGTAATAATCATTACTGCCTAATTAAAAATCTATCAAACTTAGTTTCAAAACAGAAATCTCTGCATAATGGAGCGTTACACATTTCTGACGGATGTGTGCAATCGTTCAGAAAAATTGAAATTTTAAAAGCACACCCAACAAATGTCTGCAATCATGTTTGTGTCAAAATACCATCTACTGATCTAAAGATAAACAAATATGGAGAATTAGTTCCTGAAAATATTTTAAAATTTGTCAACTTTGAAAAACAGCTACCTGTTCCTTTCGTCATTTATGCTGATTTTGAGAACTTGTTGAAACCAATTCACCACAATGAGCCATATAATGATAATTCGTTTACTGTAAAAGTATCAGAACACCAGCCATACTCATTCGCCTTTTACTTGAAGTGTACGTTTGATGATAGATATTCGAAATTTGAAATATACGGAGGACCAGACGCTGCTGAAGTATTTATGAAAAAATTAGATCAAACAGTTTATGACGTTTACAACAATTACCTCAAGCATGTCAAGGAAATGTCTCTGTCAGACCAAGAAAAAACAGATTTTAAGAGTGCCACAACCTGTCATATTTGCAACAAAATCTTTAAACCAGCAGACATACTAACACGAGACCACTGCCATCAAACGGGACGCTTTCATGGTGCTGCACATCAAAAATGCAACTTGAATTATAAAGTAAGGAAATTTATTCCGGTTTTTTTTCACAACCTTTCAAACTATGATAGTCATTTATTTATCAAGAAGTTATCACAGGAAAAATACATACAAATACATCTCGTTTTACAAATCTATACTTGTGGAAAAGTCTGCAGACCCTAAGAAGCCAGATACATATCTTAAATTGAAATTTGTGGAATCATTTCGTTTCCTAGCTAAAGGACTAGATAAATTATGTAAGACCTTAACATTTGAGCAATGTATAGAGACCAAGAAGTACTTTAAAAATGATGATTCAATTTAATAACAAGAAAGGGTGTGTTTCCTTATGACTATGTGGAGAGCTTTGACAAACTGGAGGATCCCAATCAATAAATTTTATAACAGTATGACTATGGAATATAAATATAAAAACTGTTATTAGGCCGATTGTCATATATGGTAGTGAAGTTTGGACTCTAAACAAAATGGAGCAAAAAATGATGGAAGTGTGGGAAAGAAAGATATTGCGTAAAATATATGGAGTTAAGGAAGGGGATATATGTAGAAGGCGGACAAATAAAGAATTACAGGACTGTTACAACGAACCAAATATAGGAGGTCTAATAAAAGCACAAAGATTACGATGGCTGGGACATGTCCAAAGAATGTCAGAGAATAGAATCCCAAAAATGATGTTAACCAGCTCAATGGGAGGAAGAAAAAGAAGAGGAAGACCGAAATCAAAGTGGAAAAGGATCTAGCGTTAATGGGAATCAAGCGATGGAAAGAAAAGGCAATAAATAAGATGTGGAGAGAGATAGGAAATCAAGCCATGGACCTTCTAGGTCTGTAGAGCTACTACATATATATATATGACTATGGAATCCCTTTCAGAAGAAGCTTATTATCGAGTTAACAAAATATGGAACATCTTTAATTGCAAAACTTTGGGAGAATACGCGGACATATACCTAAAATCTGATGTTCTTTTGTTAGCGGATGTATTTCAGAAAAGTTTGTTTAAAGTAATATAAATTAGATCCCTGTCACTATCTAACAGCGCCATCTTTGAGTTGGGATGCCATGTTACACTCTACTGGAGTAGAACTGGAACTGTTAACCGATATAGATTCTGTGCATTTTTTTAGAAAAGGAATACGTGGTTGTGTTGCTCAGTGTAGCAAAAGAAAAGCTGTGGCTAACAACAAGTTTATTCCTAATTAATCCTCTGAAACCGACATCCTATATTATGTTTAGATGCCACAAACTTGTATGGTGCAGCAATGAAATAGCCCTTACCAACTGGAGGATTTCGATGGCTCGAGAAACATGAGATTGAAAACTTTAATGTTTCAGATATAAATGATAATGCACATAAAGGTTATGTCTTGGAAGTAGACTTGCAATATCCACCACATCTTCATGACACTCATAATGATCTCCCTCTAGGCCCTGAGTATGATACCACCAAACAGTAAAACAGCTAAACTGATACCAAATTTAAACGATAAGTACAACTATATAATTCACTATAGGAACCTGAAATAGTACTTAAAATAGGGTTTAAAGCTTAAGAAAATTCACAGGATGTTGGAGTTTTCACAATCATATTGATCATATATTGACACTAGACTACGTAATGCGTCCAAAAATGAATGTTAAAAAAATCTGTTCGAGGTGATGGTGAACTCAATTTTTGGCAAAACAATGGAAAACGTTAACAAAAGACGAAATATCAAACTATGTCCGTGCTGGGAAAATAAAAAAAGTTCTACTGGTGCAGGAGCACTAATAGCCCTTCCACATTTTAAATCTTGCTCCATATTTGACGAAAATTTGGTTGCTGTTCAATTACAAAAGTTAAAAGTCGTATACGATAAACCACTTTACGTGGGATTTTCAATCTTGGACATTTCGAAGACAATAAATATATGATTTCCTGTATGATTACATCAAACCTATATATGGCGACAAAGCAACTGTGCTTTATATGGACACAGACTCTCTTATATTAAAGCTGTTTACAGAAAATGTATATGAGGACATAAGGTAGAACATTGGGTATTTCGACACATCAAATTTTCCAAACCCTAATATTCACAGTATGCCCATTACAAAATCGGTAGTTGGAAGGATGAAGGATGAGTACGGAGGAAACCCATAAAAAGTTTTTACGGTGCAAGCGCCAAGGCATACTGTGTAAAAGCAGGTGACGTCACAAAAAAAGCAAAAGGTATTTCTAAAAGTATAATTAAACATGAGCTGGACTTTACTGAGTATGTACACATTGTTGAAAACGGTGGGACCATATTCCGTAAAATTAAAATATTTACCTCTACATTGCACATTATTTACACTGAACTCAAAAATAAAGTGGCACTTTCGGCAACTGATGATAAAAGATATATTAAAGCTGACGGTATTCATACTTTGGCATCGGGGCATGTGGATGTGACAGCAGAAAGAAATTTGAATGCTTTGCTTGAGGCAGCAAAACTATTGCTTAGTGAGGATAAACAGGAATAGGATGAAAAAAATTGGGATTTTGATTTCAGTTTATTCGACTTGTAAATATCTATAATAAACATATTGTATATACTCTGTCAGTTTTTGTTACTTCCTTAAATACATTTTTTAGTGTGGATACAACTAGAAAAAATCAAATATATTTTTTAAGTTCTTTATTTATTCATTGCTTTACAAAATATTTGTTGAGATTTTTGTAAACCCCATTTACAAATAGAGCATCTAGACTGTGGTTGTGGTGGACCATCTATATGTGATGACCAATCTGGTCGGTTGTAGTGTACAAAGCAAATCAAAGCAATCAAATCTTCAGTTATACATCTTGTACACCACAGCTCTTCAGACATAATTCTCGGAAACTGGTGACAATTAGCAACAACGAAGAACAAATCGCTGTATACCATATCAGGAAGGTATTTGCCTCGTATCCTCTGTTGCATTCACTATTTATGGTATTATTATTAGAAGTGGAGGGATTACTATAAAGTTCCAGCCAATCAGAGTCCTATATTATACCATTACCCCTTCTTATTCGTAATTTGTAAATGGTACTATTCTTTGGTATAGAAGATTTGAACATTTCTTGATAATCATATGTATAAGGTTTCATTCTTTTCTAGTTAAAGGGCCAACTGTCATTGCGCGTTCCGTTATAATCAAAGCAAATAAACATCTCTTTTGAGTTATAAGGTCGCTGTATAATAATTAGCGAACTTTTCAAAATGGTTTGCAATACTATTAACTGCGAAACGTTCATTATTGCTTCTATCGACAAACTGATTACTTTTAATAGTATACAGAGATGGCCAGAAGTACGGAATAAAATTAATATCTTTTGAACGAGTTAATTTTTTTTAAAACGCCGAAACACGTTAACTGATTTTGATTTTTTCCCATCTTTCGGTTACATAATAATTAATTTTTCTCCAACCCCCTAACCCCCAGCTGCCCCTACTTTTTTTTCAAATGCAAACATAAGGCATGAGGGGGCTCGTTGAAAAGCTTATAGAAAACCGAATCCAGCCATACCAAACAAACAAGTTTTATTTTTTCAATAGCAAGTTTTTTTTTAATTTAGAAATTGAAACAACTAGATAATTTACAAAAATAAACTCAATGTCGCAAATGCTGAAAATGTCCTCCATTCACTATTTGGCATTCTCCAAGACGATAGTAAAAGCTGTCCACAGCATTCTGAATGACTTCAGCTGGTAAATTATGCATCTCCGCCCTAATCTTCTTTAAATTCTCAATATTATCCGGTCTGTCCTGGTAGACTCTTTCAAATATCCCCAAAGAAAATAATCCAGGGGTGTTAAGTCGGGGGATCTTAGCGGCCATTCAACTGTACCCCGAAAGATGGGAAAAGTCAAAATCAGTTAACGTGTTTCGGCGTTTTAAAAAAAAATAACTCATTCAAAAGATATGAATTTTATTCCGTAGTTCTGGTCGTCCCTATATATATAAGTTAAAATTTTCTTATAAAATAGTCAATTAAAAATTACTTACTATGCGAGAATTATATTGAAGTTAGCCAACATAATAGGTACTTTAACAGGAGCGGAAAAAAAACCAATGACTGGAATGAACATGGTTTAAAATAACAACAAAAGTAGGTATGTATCATAAACTGATGCGAGAACAGTGCCACAGTAAAAAATGGAAATTTGGGGATGTTTTGTGTTTTGGTTGGTTGTAGGTACGATTTTATGTATTGATATGTTGGCGTTTTCGGCGATACGACGAATGGCAGTTGGCCTGTCGTTGGCCTTCTAGATCAGCGTCTTCAAATTTGGGTACTAATCTGCGTACTGTAGACGGAGGTATTGGTTGTTCTGGATACTTGGCATTGAATAATTGACATACTTCATCATAACTACGGATTCTATCTCCGTATCCAACCATAATTAGGATTTCAGTTCTTTGTTTCTCATTTAAACACAACACCATCGTAATGTAAAGTTATGGTATTTGTAACTGTCACAATGATATAAGGCACTATTGCATTCGCTAACTGTCGCCTTCAGTACAACCTACATAGGCACTGTGATCGGGTGTACCTATCCAATCTACATACAAACATATGCCTACAATCAACCAAAACACATTTTTTGCTATAGCACTGTTCGCGCATAAGTTTGTGATGCCTACTTTTGTTATTAATTCAAACCATGTTCATTCCAATCGTTGGCTTTTTTCGCACCTGTCAAACCAAAGTAGGCCAAACCCTATATTGACGCATTTCCCTTCAAAAGGGCTATCCATTTGCGCTTAAAAAATTAGGTAGTGCTATTTAAAAAAAAATGTCGATGACGTCATAGGTTTATGAAACATAGCGCAAAAAAGGTTTAAGCAACGTGACAAAACGACAATTCCTATTTACTAATTGACGTGTTTTAGCGTTTTTCTGAAAACTCAACACAAAATAAAATATGAATTTTTTGCGTTACTTCCGGGACGCACTGTATATATGGAATAATAAAACTATTTCATGACAATAATATTTATTAAATATTATATTAACACTAGCTTACTGGTGTCATTTCTACATCATTTTCCTTTTGATCATCAGATTCACAATCAGATTCAGGAAGTTTATTGGCTAGATGTCTCTTCAGTAAGTGGTTAATATCATAAAGCATCTCCATCATGCCTAAATTTATAAAATCATTGATAAGGTCATCTATGGTACAATTTATTACCTTCTAAATAATCGTCACAAAATCCTACCGCCTTTCCGTAATCCTCAGCTAAATCATCATAGAATTCAGAAATACAATTCTCCATTTCATTGATTCCTTCCCGTGTCGCGACGTCGTATTTAGAACGCGATTCCTCGACGCCTTCGCGGTGAATTTTAAGTTTTCCTCAGGCTCTGCGAGGGGTGCGGCCCAATTTTAGTGTGAAACGCACGAGTCCAACACGCCCTCCCGCTGAAATCTGACGGTCGCCGATCGCCTCGAATTGCGCGCGGGTACGGCTTTTTTATTTTTTATTTCCCCTATTCTCTACGATATTTTATTTAAAACTGTGCCGAAATTACTCATATTTATCGACTGGGTGCCTATTTCACGCTTTTTCCGCAGAACTTTCCGCGTAAATACGTTAAAATATACTCTCTAGGACGGCCGAAAAATGTGAATTTTTCCCCACAAAATTCCTTCTCCACGAGCCTCCAAACGGCTTGCGACTTGGCACAGATACTCAGTCGTTCCTCCTTAGTCGTTCAGGGGCATTTTTGTTTTTTTTCGCGTTTTCATATTTAATTTTGCCTTTTTTTGGGGTCCCTCTACGACAGTCGACCATTTCACAAGCCGTAAAGATTGAAGCTTTAAGACACGCCCACCCGGAGAAAATTCGAATGTTGTTAGAAACGTCAGATTAATTATGTCAAAATAATTTCACGCCAGACGCGAAAGACGTCTGTAGGGTCGCGGCGAACCGTTATTTTACCTTACTAGGCCTTTTTTTAACCTTAATACATTGCTGCGCCACGACATATACAGGTATTTCTTATTAGGTTAGGTTGTTATTTACATTTTCGTAGCTCTACCTGTCACCCGAATTAACGTAAGTACTTGCCCTCTAAAACTGCATAATTTTAAACCAATCCATAGTACCTAAACCCTTGAACCTTTGTATTAGTACATTTGCTTCGTTAATTTACTATATTGCATTCGTATTAGGTACTCCCCAAATGTCAAAAGTTAAGAATCAGTAGAAATAAGTTGGAGTTAAAGACTCTTCCAACTCATAGGACGTCGTTATTTATCTGTGTTATCTCATTGTGGATCTTTTGCGAGACGACTTTGTGTTAGAAAAATGCAAATTTAACATTACAAAAATTGTTGATTACTTCTGTTGTGAATGACAACTAAAATATCAGTACAGACGGATCGTGCATGAAGCAACGACAGCACAGCGGTAAAAACGCCCCGTTGTATTCCTAAGGTCGGCGGTTCAATCTCAGACGAGGTAACCTAAGATTTTTTTTTATTTACCGCCGTAATTTAATTTTATATATAGATTAATTTTTTTAAACCTTTCTATAACAAAAAAATATAAAATTTCAAATAGGTTTCTATATACAGGACGTCTAAAAAATTGCGTTGAAACTCGAACGGTCCAGAGGCTCCTATATATTATTTTAGTTTATTGATTGCAATATTTTTATGAAAAATCTGATATCGTAGTAATCATATGCTTTCTGCAAAGGTATGTACCGAATGTTTCATAAAAATGACACAGGTGAACTTTGATTTTACTTATCTCTTCACTTTTCCAAATTTTTTATTAAAATCTTTTCATGACAAGCTATATAGTTACTAACCAAAGGGTTTTTTTTGAAAATCCATATACTGCATGTTCTACATAACTGACCCAAGTCAAAATTATCGGTCTAGAGGCTTCTGTATATTTCAGAAATTTATTGTGGCAATATTTTTATGAAAAATCTCATATTGTACAAATCAAGAGCATTTTGCAAATTTATATACCAAGTGTTTCATAAAAATTACACAGGCGGACAAGGATTTTTTTCTCTAAATTTTCAAATAGATATTTCTACACACGGTGTCTTATTAACCAAATGTTTTTTGCAATTTATGTACAGGATGTTTCATAAATCGGACGCAATTTTTTCCCTTTTCACTTTTAACTTTGTTTTTATTTACTAAAATCTTTTAATGAAAAATTGTATATTAATCGAATGTCTTTTTGAATCTTTATACTGGATGTTACACAAAACTGATCCAATTATCCAACAGAACGAAACTTTCCTTATGTATATTTTTTTCCATTTCTACAGTTTGTACTAAAGTCTGCAATATTTTTAAGAAAAATCTTATGCCCTACTAACCAGATGTTTTTTGCAACTTATGTACTGGGTGTTTCATAAAACCGACACAGGTGGGCTAGGTTTTTCCTTTTTCATTTTATTCATATTTTTTAATCTTCTGAAGCAAAGTTGTACATTTACTGACCAGTCATTTTTTTGAAAATCCATATACTAGATATTCCATAGAATTGACCCAAGTCCAATACTGATGCAGATAAAAATTACGAATAGAACGAAAATTTCTTTATTGTTTTTTCCATTTTCAAATTTTGTACTGAAGTCTGCAATATTTTTATGAAACATTTTATACCCTACCAACCAGGTGTTTTTTGCAATTTATGTACAGGATGTTTCGTAAAACTTACACAGGTGAACTAGATTTTTCCTTATTAATTTTTTTAATTTTTTCTTTAAATCTTTTGAAGCAAAGTCGCTTTTTTAAATCCATATACTAAATGTTCTATAGAATTAAGGGCAGTTTTGTTTCTTTTCACTTTTAGCTTTGTCTTTATTTACTATACTAATCTTTTAATGAAAATTTGTATATTTATTAACCAGATGTCTTAACTTATTTTTTTACCATTTCTGCCTTACCAACGTAGGTCTGGATGAAAAATTTTATATTTACTAACCAGATGCCTTTTTTTGGAAGTTTGGAAGAAACTTTTCTTATATTCTTTTCGCGAGCGGGGCCTACTCTTTTTTTGAAAAACATTATCATCATACTTTTATATACAGGGTGTTTAAAAATCAAAGTACAGGGTGTTTAAAAAAAATGTTGTATCTACTAACCAGCGAGGAAAGCACCGCCGGAGGCCCGAGAGAAAGGTCAAACTCCTAATTCCTAAAATTGAAGTGATTAATAAGTGTTGGGTTATATACAAATAAAAATATAATGAATCTTTAAGTTTTTATTAAAAGTCTGACATCATAATATTTTCATAAATAAAATATACGTTTGCTAATGCGCAGTAACAATTATCTTTAGTATGAAATAAACATTTTGGCTCTGTAGCAGACAACGCAGGATGCTCTTCTAACTCCACAACAGGCTTAGATATGAATTGTTTCAGGTATAAAAACTGCTCTCGCCCTTTCACGTAAATTGTATCGTATTTATTAGTTAAATGTGTTATAATATTTTTCATATTGTGGACAGGTGTAAAACCTGTACTCCACTCAATGCAGTGGTGACTATCAATTAGCAATGTATTTTGAAGGTGCGCTTCTGGTGGTAACAGCTCCATATCAAACGGTGGTTTAAATACGAAATGAAAAATCTTTGATCCATCGAAACCGGCAAGCTCTTTGGGAAGAAATCTGTTGTTTTCTAGCCGAAAGCCTTGTACATCTAATACCAAAATCATTTTTATAGACGGAGATTTGCAAACTCTTTTATCATTTGCTGCTTCAGACAATAAAGTTTTATTAAATATTTCAACTCTTTAAGGTTCTTCTGGTGCTTTGTAATTCGCTGCTGCAGTGTATTCATCATACTGGGTACTTTGTTATGAGTTTTGATATTAATATTAAGAAAACAGCTCATGCGTACTTTATAGTTGATGAACAATTTTAGTTAGAGGATTATAGCTAAACAATTTATCATGTAAAATTAAACAGTATGCTGTAGTGTCCTTTGATACGTTTTTGCTTGTCTCAAATTCAATCCGCATAACAACAGATCCACTTTGGACAGATTCCCTTTGTCGAGAACAATCTATATGTACAATCGGACAAATAGTTAAAAATTCTTCAGGTGTATAAACAGGTTCTTTTTTTGTCTCATAATAAGACTGACGAAAATTTGAAAACATCTCATATAGAGAAGCAAACCTTTTAGCCTTAAGGTTTAAATAAAGATCTTGATACGGATATCTTTCACTATTTAAAAATACTCGAATATTAGTTAAATCAATATTATCAAACCAACTCATATCACTTGTAATTTTTTGTTTTTTATCATGCTGAAATGCGACGATTACATGTCTGGGTGTTTCAAGCTTATTACTAGTTTTTACGGACCATGAGTGTTGGGTCGTCTCACTTAAAGATGGATATTCAATCAGTTCCCAAGAGCGAAAAGCAAGAATAATATCTGTTATTTTTCTCTACCATTTCTGTGAGTGCCAGTTGTTGTGGAATGCCAACCGAAACATGAGGAACCCTCCAAAAATTTTATGAATTGTAATTTTGGATTTTTCAGTATCATCTTTACTGGTAATAGCTTCCAAGTCGTTACTAGAACGTATCATAACTAGCTCTTGTTTCATATTAATAATAATTTTTGTATAGTCTTCAAAAAAACCCATTAACACGCTAAGTGGAATACAAACGTTGAAATTTCCATCATCGTCTGTAATTTTTTCTCCGCCTTTATGTACTCTTGGAAACCATCCAGCATTATTAAGCTTAACACTTTCATTATCGCTATATGAGAAGTAAGCTTTAAGTGTTGATGAATAAATGAATTTCACCAGGCAGTGTATACAGGTCTACTTCTTGAATAGAAATTCTGATTCCATCATTATATTCAAATGATCCGGACACAGATGGCTGATAACTGTGTAATTCAAGGTTTGTTATTGAGTTGTCAACATAGGGCTTTGATATCACATTTAAAATATCCATTATATTAGTAATTGGAAACCAAGGGATTGTAAAAATTTTTTATTCTTAGATGTTACTTTGATAACGTTCTTATCTGCACTAATTGAAGATCTGGTTTTGGACATCCTTTTATAATTACGTCTGATCAGCATACTAGGAATATTGTAACGAACAACCATTTTAATTTTTCTTAAGGTGAAGTCTAACTGTAATAGTCTCTTCACGAAAATTTACTAAATTTCCGTCTTGATCTAGAATTTTCACAGTCAAGTTGTTGATTGTCTTGACAGTTACAGGAAAATACAAGATGTTCAGGGGTGATTCCACTATTTTATATCCTGGCGCGACGGTTGGAAAGAACTGATGAATTATGAAACAGGTTGACCATTCGAATATGAACCTATTGCTAAATTGCAAGCTATACATAAAGCATTAACCTTAATTATCTAAACGGGGAAGTCGGATTCATTTGTATCATTAGCTTTGAGAATTCTCTTTTTAAATCCAAGGAGACGATCCATGCATTTATCATAACTAAAATCAATGTCGACGTTCGTTTCAATTCTAACAGTTGATGTATTACGGTCAGGTATTATATTGATTTGTGTAGATTTACCAATGTTCTTTTGAATATAATTATTTATATCGTTTATTTCATATGATCCTGCAGGAATTGTTAACGTGGTGTTACCATACATAAATTTGTTGTTTGTTTCATCGATGTTTGGGATAACATTAAAAGTCTCAAAGTTAGATAGCCCGATAACATATTCCGATTCCTCTTCTAAATAGATATGAGGATTGAAATCGGAGTTTAATATAGACGAGTTTCCCGAAAGACAAAAGGTCAAAGACATGTTATTCAGTTAAAAGATATCTATATAATAAAAATTTTATTTAATAACAGTATATAATATATACAACAGCACTACAGGACTACCGGCCCTTGGCTTCGAGTTCTTTCACTCTTCTTTTCCATTTTTTCGACCTAACGCATCGTTCCTACAGTCCCTAACTCCTATTTTCTTCAGATCTGATATCACTTCGTCCAACCATTTTTTCCTCGGTCGTCCTCTTCTTCTTTTTCCTCCTCTCATAAGTATTTTTTTAACCCATCTTTCATTGGGCATTCTTGCAATGTGTCCCAGCCATCTAGCTCTCTGCGCTTTCACCACCTGAACAATGTCTGGCTTCCCGTACAACTCCATTATTTCTTTATTTGTTCTTCTAAATTCATTCTGCAGTTTAATTCCTCCAAAAATCCTCCTCAACATTTTACGTTCCCAGATCTCCAACTTGTTCTCCAGTTGCTGTGTCATTGTCCATGTCTCGCACGCATAGATAACTGTGGGCTTTAATATTGTATCATATACTCTTAGCTTTACTGCTCTTGTTACATTTTTGGATCTTAAAATTTTTGAAAGCATCCCTGCTGTCTTACTTCCTTTCGCTAACCGTTTTTCTATTTCTTTATCTTCATCCCCTTTACTTGTTAATATTATCCCTAAATATTCTACCTGTTGCACTTTCTCCAATGTATATGTCCTATTATCTGTACAGTTAATGACTAGATTGGTGGATAGCCCTGTGTTCATATCTTTCATTACCATATACTTGGTTTTGCTCTCATTTATTCTTAAACCATACTCCCTTGCTTTACTTTCTAATAACTTGAACGTCCTTATAACCTCGCCCTTGGATCTCGCCATCAGTACCACATCGTCAGCATAAGCTAGGCACCGGTGTCTGTTGCCATACAACAGTCCCTTTGTGTTGATGCCACTCTCCCTCAAGATAGTTTCCTGAACTAGATTAAATAAAACTGTAGACAGTGGGTCACCCTGTCTTAGCTCTTTCTTTACTGCAAATTCTTCAGACGTTGACCCATCGATTATAACCTTGTTGTGTTTTTCTTACGGTCATTTCCACCAGCCTCCTTAGCTTTCCTGGGATTCTTAATTTTCTCATCACTTGAAATAACCTCCTCCTGTTAATACTATCATATGCTTGGCGATAGTCTATAAATAGCAAATGTAGGCTAAGGTTTTGCTCATAAGCCTTCTGTTGTATTTGCTTCATGATGAATATCTGATCGATGGTTGACCTTCCTGCTCTGAAGCCCCTTTGATATTCTCCCACCAGTTCGTCATGATATTTCTCAAGCCTATGTTTTATTAAGTTTCCTATCACTTTATACGTCACATCTTGCAGGGCAATTCCTCGATAATTACTACATTCTTCCCTAGCACCTTTTTTTGTGGATGGGTAATATCAGTGCGTTCCCCCATTTCTGTGGTATCTTTTCTTCCCAAATTTTTTCCTTCAGCTTCCATATTCTTGTTACCAATGTATCACCACCACCCTTCAAAATTTCTGCTACTATGTTGTTTTCTCCACCACTCTTGTTATTTTTTAGTTGTTTTATATAATCTTTTATTTCTTCTTTAGTCGGTGCACTTATAATGTAATTTCCTTCCACAGTCGCCTCCTCTTCACATTCATCATAATTACTCACAGGGACATCCTCTCCGATTTCATTAAATACCCCTGAGAAACATTCAGCGAATATTTTTGAGTTTTCCCGTCGTGTCACCCATTTAATAACAGTACTATATAAAAACTGTAAACATATGTGTCCACATCTAATAGAATTATCATTTTGCATTTTATCGTGATTATTTGATTGTATTTTTGCTACCATCGCTATAAAAATACTTTATCAGTACATTTGGAGGCTTCAAATTTCCATAACTGTCAAAGTATATAATGATATTATTTTGTTTACGTATGCTGTCCAGTGAGTGCCCGGTGCTGACGAAATATCCATATTCACAATACCACATTCGTTTCTTTTTATCTTTAATGGAAGTTGGTCTTTCATAAACACTCCTCTAAAATTCTACGTAATTTTTTAGCGAACTTTATTAATTCTGTTAGTTAACGCATGGCTAGGTAGCTTTACTGGATTTTTTTTATATAAATAAAATAAATAAAAATTTATTATGCTATAGAACATACAGGCCTATATACAATACGATTGTATGTCGTAAGCTTGTCAGTCCAGAAAAACACTCACTTGAAAACACTATTATGAAACATAAACACCGTCTTACAATAAAAACTGTTGCACGCTATAAAAACATTTCTTGATTACAAATTTTTTAATTTTGTTCCTAAATACATTAATACTATCTGTCGCTTTGAAGCATTCATGGACTGTTAATGCATGGTTATACAGTTTTACCCCAAAGTACCTGGGACTGTTCTGCATTACTGTGAGTCTGGGGCATTTAGTGTGCAATGTGTCTTTGTACCGGGTGTCGTGTGCATGCACATCGTATCTTTTTTTCCAATCTCCTATATTTTGTTCTACAAAAACTAAAAGTAAATAGATGTAGAGTGATGGCAAAGTCATTATTTCGAGGCCCTTGAATAGATCTACGTATGACGTTCTGCGAGAAGATTTAGTCATACATCGCACCATGCGTTTTTGAACTAAATATGCTCTATTAACATCCGCCGCAGACCCCCAGTGTATTAACCCGTAAGCCAGCGTTGATTGAAATAATCCAAAATATATCAACTTTAATACCTTTGTTGATACGGTATCTCTAATACTTCTCATAAGGTAACAATGTGCACTAAGTTTAGGAAGTATATAATCTATGTGATCACTCCATGTCAGTTTTTTGTCTATGTATAAACCAAGAAATTTCACCGCCGCAACATTTTCAATTGATTTTCCCTCTACCCTAAGCAACAGACTGTCATCTATAGTAGCGTTTTTTGTACAGAATTCCACCGCTGTGGTCTTGGCTGCATTCAGCTTAATGCCATTATCTCCGCACCATTTTACTACGCGCTCTATCCCGCCGGACGCACACTGTGGAATTTCGCTTCTGTTTTTTTGCAGAAATTAATACGTTAGTATCATCTGCATATATTAAAAATTTATTATTGACAATGTCGTAAGAAGGTAAATCGTTAATAAAACAATTAAATAATGTCGGGGACAAGCAAGAACTTTGAGGAGTGCCTTTATTTATCTGTTTTGGACATGATTTGACGCCGTCAGTCACAACCTGATGCGTTCTCTCTGTCAAATATGATTTAATCCAGTTATTGGCAGGACCTCTAATGCCCATTAAATGTAATTTTTCCAACAGCAGTTGGTGATCCACGGAATCAAAAGCTCGAGTCATGTCAAAAAACAAGCCTAATATAACTTCCTTATTATTTAGTGCATTATATATATGATGCAAGACATCATCAAGAACTGTTGGGGTTGAGTGACTTACTCGAAAATCGTTCTGACATGGTGAGAGTATTTCGTATTTCTCCAAAAACGAGCTCAGTCTTGCATTAAAGCAATATTCAAACACTTTAGAAATATGGCATTGCAATGCTACTGGTCTATAGTTTTTAACACTTTGCGTATTTCCCTTATTTTTAAATATTGGAATAACCTTAGAGGCTTTCAAAGAATCAGGATAAATACCGCGCAAAAAACTCAGATTAATTAAGTCAGACAAAACAGGTGCTAATTCTTTTTTTATCGATAAGAGTACCGTTCCGGGTATATCATCAATTCCTGCCGATTTTTTTGTTACAAACTTTTATCATAGTTTTTTCTACCTTGTTTGGGTCTAGGATTTAAAAATAAAGTTGTTGTACCAAAAGGTAAGTCTGGAACCGTTAGACTCGGAAGATCGCTATTATTTGCAATGTTAACAAAATATGTATTAAATGTTACACAAATATCATAGTTACTTGTTACTTTTTTGTTTTCATATATTATTTGTTTTATTTTATTCGGGCAACTTTTTTTATTTTGGTTAATTATTTTCCAACTTTCTTTACTTATATTGGTAGCTTCTCTTAATCTCTTATCATTATATGTTTTTTTGGATTATTTTTAATTTTTTCCGATAGAAGTCTCGTAGTTCTTTATATCTACGTCTGTAATCTGCGTTATTAATTGAGCTATTTATACGATGCATTTCTTTAATCATATTTCCCAACAAGAGTATTTTATTTGTAATCCATGGCTTATTATTTCTATTTTTCATTTGCTTTCTTTTTATGAGTGGGAAGTTTTACATAAATGCGTGTTTGACATCATCATAGAATTGATTGAATGCTATATTAACATCTGCATTTTCCAGACAGTACTTATTACTGTCGAAAGCCCCAATCGCATTTCTAAAACTCCCGATATTATTATATGGAGCTAGATATAACCCCATTCCTTTTCTATACTGTCGTAGGTATAACCCTTTTCCAACAGCAACGCGTTCCATTGTCAAATTGTGACGTTTATCTTCTTCCAACTTTTCTTTGGCCGCTTTTGCATCATTCATAGCTTTTGCTATGCCTGCAGCCCCTCCTCCTATGCTCCCGAGAGCGCCTAAAGCAGCAAATAAGGGAATAAGAGGAAGAAATAACCCTGTTTTAGGAATTGGTATAATACGCCTTTTTGGTTTAGTTATTTTTTTTTCCTATCGAAGAGAGAGAGCCTGCTTTGTCATATCAATAATATTACTAGAAGGTTTATTTATAATACCCCTTCTTGCTCTATGTACTGCTTGAGTGAAACTAAGAACGTTACGCCTTAAACCACGTCCTCTTTTACGTTTAACGATTTTTTCAGCCCCATTCCTAATTTGGATTTTAATTTCAATAACAGAACCACTTCAAAAATTACTATCAACTATTAAAACCGATTTACAACTCAAACAAGAGCCCACCAATGTTAAAACGGAATCACCCACTTCCACACCAAAAAGAGAGTCTTAATATCTACAGTAAATATTTACCAATGAATATACCAAGTTTTCTGGAAGACACATATCAGAATGAACCAGAATCAGTTGCAGATGAACAAAATAGCGATGACTTAATTAAGTAAGAGGTGGAGCGAAGTCGTCTCTTTTTACAAGACCTTTCATTTCACGAGTATTGACTCGTGCTTATAATGACTACTTAGAAGCTTCCAAGACAGTACATAGATTTGTCTGTTAGAGGAAATGAGACAGACAATGATCGTCAGTACGGTGTGAAACGGCAATGTAAAATACATCGGAACCCCAGGCTTATATTTATTATTATTCAAAAAGGATCCAACGGGTTACAAACAAACAGATTTGGATAATTATATTGACATTTTAACTAAATCCAATGCTTATCGCAGACATTATAGCTCCGATGAACAAATACGAGGTTCTCAATCGGAAAAGTACAGGACAATAATCAAACCGGTTTTGGTGAAAAAAGGGATTCTAAAGACTGGTTCCATCCAAACAACATTTTCAAAGACGCCGCCACCTACTAGACCGTTACGAAAGACACAATCTTTTAGCATTATACGAAAGGTAGACTGTTAAATCTGTCCAATAGGAAAGTAGATTATGTATATTTTGATGATCCAAGTGAACTTATAGATAGGTTAAGATTATTAATTGCATCAGAAGCCGCTGGGAATGATAAACATAATCAAATTATTTCAATAATTGAAGAACTAGAGAAGCGAAAATTATAAAATAAATCATATTCCACATCTCTTCTCATTTAATTGTTAACTATTGTTATGAAAACATACCTATCGATAAATTTGGTAGACACATTTTAAGGGCAGCACCTTACCAGTCAGTGACCAGTCCACAGATGCCACTTATAACATCGTCACCTAACACATCGGCGTTCTATATATGTGAACCTTCATTACATCACAGTAAATGCATAATAAATATAAGAAGTGTTGAAAATAAATCCAAAAAACATAGCTACTACATATTGGAAAATACGAAAGAAGAATATATCTTTCCATTATCTGAAAAAATAGAAAGTATAGAAATTTCACCAACTAATTGTTCAGTCTCATTCGGAATAAAAACTAAAATCAAGTGATCTAATCGGGAAAAATATAAATAAAGGAGACATTATTCGTTTTCGGGGCCAATCGGCTTCCTTATATGTGGAGATTGTGTTGCAATGCCCTATAGAGAAAAATGTCTAATATTAAAGAAGTAATCGTAAACGAAATACATAAACCAGCAAGAAAAAATTTAAGAGGTGACGTGTTATAGTTAAAGGGTTAAATGATTTAATTCAGGCCGATTTGGTAGAAATGATTCCCTACGCTAAGATTAATAAAGGATTTCGCTATATTCTTGTAGTTATAAATGTATTTAGTAAATATTTGTGGGTGAAGCCCGTTAAAAGGAAAACAGCAAAAGATGTTGCGACGGCTATTTAGAAAATTTTGTCGGAGATGAAACACCCTGTATATAATATTCAAATGGACTTGGGCAAGGAGTTTTATAATAGTGAATTTAAAAAGTTAATGGATAAATTTAAAATAAATCATTATAGTACTTTTTCACCCATGAAAGCTAGTGTTGTTAAGAGAGTAATTCGAACAATGAAAAATTTAATGTGGAAACAGTTTAGCCTTAGGGGAAATTATAAATGGACTGATATATTGCAAGATATTGTAACGCAGTACAACAATACCACTCATACTACTCTTGGGCTACCTCCTAATAAAATCAACCAAAGAAATGCTAAGAAAATATTACAGACAGTTTACAGTCACCTGAAAACATTAGACTTGAGACGACAAGAGTTAGCAAACATAGAGAATTATTTTCTAAAGGATATACCCCCAACTGCAGCAATGAAATCTTTTCAATAAGGTTCAGTACACTAATCCTACAACTTACCTGTAAAAGATCAAAACAGCCAAGAAATTCAAGGTAGCTTTTATACTGAAAAGCTTCAGAAAACTTCTCATCCTGACGTATTTTTATTGGAAAAGGTGCTTAGGAAAAAGGCAAATATGCTTTTTATTAAATGATTAGGACTAGATAAAACACATAATTCTTGGATTATTAAAAATGAAATAGTGTAGTCAGTTTCATAATTCAATAAAATAATTTTTATATTGTTTTTTTATTTTTATCTTATAAATTTTTTTATGTTGGTACACTACATAAATCTTTCTTTGTAAATTTTACATCTATGATCATTTTATAAAATAGGACTAATAACATTTGATGTCAACTGAATTCGTCTATGGAAGCGGTGTATATCGATTGCACAATTCTTCCAGTACCTTAATCTCGCGATTCTATGCTTTTCAGGCCACATAACTATAAAATGAATTTTATCAGGTTCATCCCTAAATCTAACTTTCTTCATTATGCGATCTACTATACTATAATGATACACATAATTTCTTTACACTAATTTATTGCTCTTTTATAAATTCATTTTTAAACATATACATGTAAATAAATTCCAGAACCATACAAATATTCTCACTGTTGGGATTTCTTGAGGTTGTAATACTTTTAAAGAATTAATGATAACATCACCATTCATATTCTGCAATCCCGATCTTACAATCTTGAAATAACTCGTGAACCATAAAGTGCACATCGTATCGTAGGAGAGATACACAAACATATTATCCTTCGACATTTTTACAACATTTGAATATTGTAGCTGCTTGAACTCCATAGAGAAAGATCCAGCATCTATCTGTTCTATGTTTTCTTCGGTGTATAAATAATTTGTTATTATTCCTTGGTAAGTTAAAAAATCTTTCCATTCGTTTTCATTAAAGATAATCCAATCATTTTTATTACCAAATATTTTAATAATCGGAATAAATTCGACATCGTATAGAAAACCCACAGATATAGATTTACTTTTCGACTTATTTAAGCCATAACTTCTTTCACCTACAATAACTTGTGCGGGTATAGTTTTTTCAGTTACTGATTCGTTCTGAGAAAATGTGCTAGACGAATACATTTTGAAACTGACTTGATATATGTAGATACACTGTTTTATACTGTTTTCCCTACCACTTCATATCACGTGATTATTCCTAATAATTCTCTCTCACAGCGCTCTCATTACATCTGGGATCAAGGTCAACGCTCTCTGGTTGTTATTAAACAACCGGTTTCATGAACTGGTCAAACTGGTTAACAAATGTTTCTATTAAAGCAATGATGATAAAGTATATCCTTAATATAATAAAACAAATAATTCTTGTACACTAATTTATTGTTCTTTTATGAAATCATTTTCAACATATTGGGGTATATACATATACATAAATTCCAGAACCATACAAACATTCTCGTTATTGAGATAAATGTTGTAAATACACGTATTTCTATATCTAAAATAATGCAGAACAAAAACAAGTCAAACATATATAAATCTATGCTTCTTCCAATAGCTCTTTTAGACTGTTGATTTCCTCCTTTTCAAGTTTAACCTGTTCCATTTTATCATTGAAGGGATACTATAAAACTTCACAACACTCACATTCTGCATCTTTACTATGAAAATCACGGGGCGATATAACCAATAAATTTCTTGGATATTTTATTTTCATGAAGTCCATTCCAAAATGTGGCGCATACTTTTTGAAGGCACATAAAATTTGTTTTGCATTATGCATCGATATTGCTGCTAGTCCCCTAAAAAGTAAACTTTCTTTAAATCTCTTATAACTTTGCAGATGATATTCATAATTTTCTTGGAGAACAGTTAATAATTCTTTATTAATGACATACATTATACTTAACTTATTATCTAAAGAGTGGTATAATTGAAACTGATTTTGTATGTGTAGATGTGCTGTTTTAAAAGGTTTTCCCTACCACTTTATATCACGTGATTATTCCTCTCACAGTTCTCTTGTTACATGTGGGATCATTCTTCATTGCTCCGGGTTCGGTATTGTCCTATATTTAGAAATGATGTCATCGACAGCTGGCAACCATATGTGATGTAATATTATATTTTTAGAAATGATGTCATCGACAGTTGTGTTCTATTTTTGGAAATGATGTAATTTTCTATTTTTAGAAATTATGTAATGTTTTATTTTTAGAAATGACATCTAGCAACCATATGGTGCTATTTTTAGATATGTCATCAACAGATGTGTTCTATTTTTAGAAATGATGTAATGCTGATCACCACGGTAGCGCAGTCGGTCGAGAGTGCGGTGGCAAGCATTTGTCGGCTAGGCTTCCTACTCTGGTCCGGGTTCGATCCCCGGTGTCGGCACTAGCAATGTCGATGGATAATGGGTGTTTGTCCGCGTTTTTTCAAGTGTAGCCCCCTTCCGCACAAGCCTTTGTCTTATGGATTTGGGGGTTGTCTCATTTCTGTGGTGTTTTATGTTTTTTTTTATGTTCTATTTTTAGAAATGACATCTGGCAACTATATGATGCTATTTTTAGATATGATGTAATATTCAATTTTTAACCATCATCGACCTCTGGTTGTCTAGGGTCAAGGTCACGTCAAGGTCATCGACCTACGGTCATCTGGGGTCAAAGTCAACGACCTACGGTCGTCTGGGGTCAAGGTCTCCTCATTCCTCATGCTCCACTCAGCTCTCTCATTTCATCACTACTCCGGTCGGAACTGGAAGTTGAAAACCTCCCCAATTGATCGAGCAAGGTCCATTTATTATGAATGTAATGTAATTTTACAAAAATTAATCATTGCTGTATTCTTCCTATGCAGCGTAAAGGGAAAAAGAAATTCAACTTTCAGAGGCCGTAGGTTCAAAACAAAGGACTTTCAGACTGTGTCCATTGAGACTTTTAAATGACGCGATCAGCTTCAAGTTTCGAAAAAATTAGCCGAAAGCCGCTTTCCATAAGTATTACGCGGGGTCTTTCGTAATGTGCAATCAATTTAACTCGACTAGCAAAATTTGTTTGAAAAACTCTGAATACGTGGGCTCCGTGTAGATCGCTCCTACATCTGTAAAGTGTTTATAGCGGTGGTAATGGTTACCATCGCGCGGCAATGAAAGAGTGGCAGTAGTACATATTTACTATGCAATTTGGGCTCTGTTTAGTCCGATCGTAACCAAATAGTATCTATTCACGACCTTTTTTCTTATTAAACGTAATTTGTTCAGGTGTGGTGTAAAATTTTGTTACTTACGTATTGCTTCTTGTGTGTGTTTCAAAAGATTATAAAAATTTAAATTGATCGTAAAGACAGACTAACAGTAATGCTATTTATTGAAAAAACAATGGTGCGAAAATTACCAAACTTTAATGGAAAAGTAAGTATAAGTTTATTTAGGACAAAAGCAGAAGGATGTACTTTCACTATAAAAAATAATGTACCTAAATTCTTCCGCCCTCCCTGTATTGAAGTCAAGAGCTGCCACTGATCTTTTTTTTAAATAGCTTGTTATTTCGGAAAATGCAGAGCATTCCATAATGAAATGGAACATGTGATTTGTGACGTCATAATAATGTAATCTGGCCAAAATGTCAGAAACTAAGAATGGGAATATTCAACAAGAGTTTCTCAGTCAAAGGTGTTCCATTCCTCTTCTGCTCGAGTATAGTCTTCGTCTTAAATATCAACATCGCGTAATATATCAAGAAATGTTTCTTTTCACGGTAAGTGTGTATCATTAAACCTCGAAATACAATGTATATATGAATACGGGAAGGCACCTTTTCGACGTGATAATCAGTAAAATATTTTTTTATTTTTTACATTGATAAGATCGACTTGATTTGTCGATGAAGATAAAAGGTAAAAAATTAAAAGGAATATAAAAATTTCAATTTAATATAAATATCTTTCCCTTGCCCATTATTCTCAATCAAAACATGTTTAGATGATATATATATATTTTAATATATATTTTAATTTTTTTTAATGTTAATTTTCTCGGTGTTTAGAGTAAATTTTTTAATAAAATGATGACAGTTATAAATTGTGAGATTATGAAGAATTACCGGCACAAAACTGTTACTAAGTTGTAATTTCTTCATTTATTTCAGGGCGCCTGGAAAAAATTAAAAGAACAAAAAATATTATGATTCTTTTTTAGTGAAAAATTGTCATATCTAGATAAAAACAACATTTTGAAGCTCTAGTCTCTAGTTTTAATATCTTTAAACAAACATTTTTCTGAGCTACAGTTATCGAACAATCAAAAGAAATGCATCGAGAAATAAACTCAATCAATACAGAGGTCAGTCAGCTTATTTTTTTAACTTAAATTTCTTAAGTTTGATTTTTGAAAGGCCTCCGTGCGATTATTGGTTGCCGGATATCGATGTTTGAATGAAAATTTACTTTTTTGTCTTTAATCATCGACATCTTTACAAGAAATTGTTGGACGGTAAATCCAAGAGCAGTTTTGAAAACATGAATAAACTGTCTTTTTCGCTTTTGATGCTTGAATTCGAAAGTGTGATGAATTCTGGAAATATCCTCAGGAATGGTAATACAACACGTCACTTAAACACAAACTGTTGTTTCTAACCGAAAACAAATGTTTATAGGTATTGTATATCCATTGTATCCTACATTTAGCATCTTATTTTGAGTATATTCTGTGCAATTAGGGCAGGCAAAATTCAAATTAGCCCATGGTACCTATGGCACATTGTAATTTGTGAATATTTAAGTATTTCTACCAAATTATCGTAACACGCAATAGTTAATTTTGCTGATTATATTTTTCTGTATTTTTCACAATTTACACTTCATAAATAATTTTTGATAAACATTTTACAAAAATTCTTATGTATTATTTCAAACGTCAAAGTGGGGTCACCCGCCTTCTGTCTATTGGACAGCATATTGAATTTGGCTCTCGCACTGATCTCACAAATGCACACAAAAACACATGTTGGCATATATCTGATATTTAAGGAATTTTTAGATCAAAACCATTGTGACCAAATAGACTCTTTCAATCCGCAACAAATAATCATAGTTGAATTTGTATAAATCTAATTTGACCTTTGAACAACTTCAAATTAACTTATTTTTACAACGATTTACAACCAACACGTGATTCGTAAAATAGATACACTAATGTGCTTAAAATTTACAACAAAAAAAAAGATATAAAAGAATATTCTTAAATTTAAATAAAGTAAAAAAAATTAACATTAGCCGTGTTGTTCCTAATGTGCATGCTGGGAAAGAATAGCCTCATACGCAGGTGGGATCTTGATATGTTATCGTTGTCATGATTAACTAATTCTCTCTTCTTTTGTTTAATCTTGGCATTTTCTAATTCTGCTAAGTATTTTTATTGTTTTTCTTGGTGCTGTGCTGTGTACTTTACAAACGCATATATACGGCAGTAAGTAACAAAATATGTATCCGTCAACATGGATTTATGAATTACAGATGTACTACGAGTAACCTTGCAGTTTTTAGTCAGTTTTTGTGTGAAACTTTGGATAATCGAGGGCAAGCGGATGCAGTGTACACGGATTTTTCTAAGGCTTTTGACAGGATTGATCACAATATACTTCTTTGCAAACTTTCAAGTTTAGGATTCAATAACACTTATTTAACCCTGCTAAATTCATATTTACACAATCGTCAACAATATGTATATTACAACGGGTTTTGCTCAGATCCTTACTGTTCAACAAGTGGAGTTCCACAGGGATCAAACTTGGGTCCCTTGCTGTTTTGTTATTTGTAAATGACATAAGTGATACATTAAACTGTAATGTCTTAATGTTTGCTGATGACTTGAAGCTATACTCATCTATTTCTTGTTTTGAAGATTGTTTAGCATTACAGGAACAGATCAACATTTTAGAAAATTGGTGTGAGGAAAATAAGCTTTACTTAAATCCCATTAAATGTAAGGTTTTATCGTTCAGCCGCAAATGCAGTAACATTGAGTATCCCTATTGTATTGATGGCACAGTTCTTGAACGGTGCGACACTGTTAAAGACTTAGGGGTTTATTTCGACATTGGGCTTACTTTTAAAAGTCACATCAACACGATTGTCAATTCAGCATTTCGTACTCTTACATTTATTATCAGAAATTGCAGAAATTTTCAAGATATATTAGCTCTTAAATGTTTATATTCTAGTCTAGTCTAGTCCGAAGGAAGTTAGAGTATGCAAGCATCATCTGGAATCCTATTTATATTCACTATTCTCTAATTATTGAAAGAATTCAAGTCATTCTTGAAATTTTTAAGTTTTAAAATAAACGGAATATATCCCCCGAGAGTATGCAATTATCCAGAATTGTTGCTCACATTTAATTTCGTTTCCTTGGAGAAACGTGGGAATCTAGCCTCTGTTTTATTCTTGTACAAACTTTTACACAGTAAAATTGACTGCCCTGAGTTATTAACCTACTTAAATATTTTAGTTCCTAGAATGTCCTCAAGATATCATGACACTTTTTTTTGCAAAAGAGCTAAAACGAATTTATTATTAAAGGCGCCAATTAATGTGATGTGTAGCAATGCCAATAGGGTCTATGATATGTGTGATATATTCTGTTGTAGTATTTCTCAATTGAAAGCTGTATGTCTTACGATTTTATAATGTAGTGCTTATAATGTACATATTTAATTTAATTTTATAAAATTTTAAGTCTTAATGTTTATTGATTCTTTTTGCTGTTTTTATTATTCTGTATCTGCATTTTATCTGTACTTACTTAATGTTTACTGATTTTTTCTATTGTTTTTATTATTTTGTATTTGAAAATAATGTTTTATCTGTACAAATTATCACTAGACATTTTGTTTTTTGTTTTTTTTACAATTGCTCTGTAAATGGATAACTGTTGGGCAATAAATGCTGCTATTATTATTATTATTATTATTATTATTATTATTATTATTATTATTATGATTATTATTATTATTATTATTATTATTATAATTAACACAATGACAATACAATAATGATAGCTCCTTTCAAACAACACAATTTTGTTTAATATCCAAGGCCTACTATTGCTGTGTTAGCTTCTTTTAGTTCCTGCCGACTGCAGATTATTTTCGTTGTTTTTGCTAATTGTTCGAAAACGGTTATTCCAATAAATAAATGTTATATAACATTTTCTATTTAGAATTTGAAGCTTTGTCAAATTATGTTAAAAAAATACGGTGTTGCCATTTTAAAAAAGATCATTTTAGTAGGTACCGCAGAAATCTGGCAACACCGGAAATAATTTGTAAATTTTTCTTAATCAAGTTATTTCCTACAACTTTGCATTTATAAGTACCTACTAGTCTATCACTTTAAATAAAAAAGTTGTCCTGTCAGATTAAAAAAAAATAGCACTGTATTTAATACATACTGCAAATTTCGGCCAGTGTGACCAGATTTTCTGAGATGATAGTATAATTTTTAGATGTCGCCCAGAACCGCATACTACATTTACTGTACGACCGTACGATAAAACAACTATGTATTTATATTTGACCGCTCCCTTCCTCTACTAGAAATAATTGCGACGTTGACATGTAAAGCCGAATTGAGAGGAACTGATCAATCACCCAAATTGTCAGTTGTGATTTTTGCAAATATTATGTAGCAAAAATATTCCAAGGTAGCCCTATTTTCGATAAGCCGCCCAATAGACCTTTTTTAAGTAGTGACGTCACATACGCCAAATACGAGGCAACCCCATAGTGTAAATTGCCATGAAGAATTTCTCAATATTTTTCCTAGGTCTATTTTCGATTTTATGTATTTTGGACATAAGTGCCAAAAAAATGTCTTTCATGACCTTAAATATCACGAAATTCTAGCAATATTAAAAATATTTAAGAAGTTTCAAACTAAAAATTTTTAGAAATTATATATTTAAATTTATAGAACAATATTGACTTTTATAGTAATTAAAAATTAAAATTATGTCAATGTTGATGAGCATGCGCATTAAAGATGATTTCATGTAAGCAAAGTAGTCTCGCAACAGGATATCGTTCAAGAAAAGTTTGATTATGGTTAAAAGTACGTCTATAAAAACCACTTGAAGAAAAAAACACTCGATAAACACTCTCCAAGACTTTTGCAACATTGTTTAAGATGGATATTGGCCTATAATTGCTAACCGATCCTGAGATTTATACACCGGGCAAATTTTCGCAATTTCCAGGCATCAGGGAAAACTGATGTTTTCAAAATTAAATTAAAAATGATTTGCAAAGCACTAGTCAGCACTCTTAAGCAATCTTTCAAAAGAAAAGATGGAAATTTATCTGGTCCTGCAGTCATTTTATTTTTCAACTTTTTTCCCGCCTCCAAAATCTCGTTCTCGGTTATTGGCTCACAATTAATTTGAATTATGTTATCATTTCGAAAATTTAAGTTACCACCATTTGGGGTCAGGGAGAGAATAAACACTTTTGAAGAATCTACTGAAGGCCTTTACTATTAACAAGGGATCATCGATTAACTCATTTTCGTAAGTCATTCGACCTGGTATTCTCGATTTTTTGTTCTTGTCATTTAGAAATGCCCAAAAATATTTGGGTTCATGTTTTAACTGGACTTGAACATTTTGCAAATATAGCATATACGCATCTTTAATTTTATTTTTTACTAACGCCCTTATTCTACTGAATTCTTGATAGTACACAACATTGCCTGTTTTTTTGAATTTCATATGCAATTTAGCTTTATCTTTTATAAGTTTTATGGTTTCGTTTGTATACCAAGATGAATATTTGTGACTAAAATTTTTGTACAGTGGAACATTCTTATCAAGGATCTTATAGAATTTGGCATAAAAACTTTCAACTGCCCTATTAGTTTCGGTTAGATTTTCTAGGAAATCCCAATTGCATTCTAAAAAATCATTATATAGCGAGAGAAAATCAGCCCTTTTGAAATTATATGCCTTATTGCCACCGTTTATTTCGAAATTGCAATGTTTAATGTAGATACCATTTAGTTTAATAGACAAAGAAGGATGGTGTGCATCCTCAGGTACTAATGTTACATAATCTCGATCTACAGTACAATTAAAATTACTCACCACTAGGTCTAACATCTTACTATCGTTATTAAGAATAGAATTACACTGCTGTATATCTAACAAAGCCAACCAATGATTAAGTGTGCGAGTTTTTCCGTCATCAAGATTAACATGTACAAAATTGGGACAATTGAAGTCTCCTATAAACACTACATGAGAGGAGTGAGATACCTCCCAACCTTCAAGTACCTCAAAAAAATTTTCGAACTTATCATAAGAGAGTGATGGCGGTATGTAAACAAGAGCTACGTGAAATGTTTTGAATGAGACAGAACACTTGTACACTATAAAATCAATTTCCGGAAATAGTTCACCATACTGAGAAGTGTCAATAATGGAAGATTTGTGTTATTTGAAAGCTGTTGTATTTGAATGTGTATCAAAATAACGTTTTAAATCAGTTGCTAAGATGAATCAGTTATTTAATCTAAAAGAGAAAGTTGAATTAATTTTTCTTCATGTTAATAGCTTAAGTATACGAAATGTGTGGGCTGAATTCCACACAAGACATCCCGATAAGCCTTTTCCAAATCCGGAGTTTTTAAGAACTAACTTAGTAAAACTGAAAACAACTGGTAGGATCTGCAAAAAGCTGAAAATCATCTTCGCAATTGAATTAAAACGTTAATTTTCTTATTTCTCGCAAACTGTAATATTTTCATTTCATGTTTGAAATGTATCTGAGTACATTTGTATTATCATTACTTCCAGTTCTAGTTCTAGTTATGAAAAGTCATTGGAATTTTGGGAGTTACATACCTACCGTTAATTTATTCACCGAAAAAGAATTTAAAGAACTCTTTAGGTATGAAGGTATATTTGTTTCTTTCTATATAAAAAATTAATTAATTTTTTTATTATTTAGGGCGGATAGAAACATTCGTACATTCGTGTCAAATACATACAAACAACGATACTTGTATCTTAAAATTGAAATCTGATATAAAAGGTTTCCATTTCCACAAGAGAAAATTATTTTAGTATTTCTGTGGTATGCAAAAAAATAATTTTGAGGTTTAGGTATGAAGCAAAGGCGCAAAAAACAAACAGATGAAAACTTTGATGAAAATTATTAGATTTTGAACTTCCAGGTTCACTACTAATAATAATAATTCGCTGCAAGTGTCATAAATTCTAATACATTTTGGTTTTCAATAGATTCTGGATAGTTCTGAATCGTTCAGAATTCTGTCTATTCAGTTTATAGTTCTGCACAGATTCTAGGCCATTATATTTTATTTTTTATTTGCCTATTTCTTACAATGTGAATTGTTTGGTTAAGCAAGTTAAAATATATCTGTAAAATTATAGCTGAATTGGAAATATTTTTTGTGCATAACCTCTACAAATATAACCATTTTAAAAATTTTTATGTATAAAAATAAACGTAAAATAATGAAGTGAGGTTGCGCAATTTAATATTTTCATGTTATGTTGGGCAACATCATAATATTACAAAAATCGTATCACACATCACATTTTCATCTTGCAATTTAAAATTTTCTGCTATTTTGGAAAGCATCACAAAAAATACACATCACTTTTCATCATATCCAATCACAAAAATCAATCTGTTTTAATAAATTTTCATATTTTAAACTGTTTTTGAAATAATTAGGTAGGAAGTTTTTAAATTTATAAATTTAAGCCGCAGAAGAAGCATAAAAAGATACATTTTCTTTCAGTTGCAACGCTTGATATCCGGCGACAATGTTCCATTAGATTTAAAGGACCTCAGGAGAAATTGTCAGTATTATGGTGGATTTCATGATTCTCATCGAGTTATAGGATGGTTGTGGGATATCCTGGAAAAAGACTTTAATGAAGAGGAAAAGGCAATGTTTTTGAAGGTATAAATCCTATAAATAGTAGTACCTACTATTTATATTACTCAGGGCCGCGCCAAGGGTAACTGCCGCCGGCGCCGGGGTGGGGAACATTTGCTGCCGTCCTAGTAGCATTCTAGGTTAATCAATGGAGCAGTAAAATAAATATGGAAATATACATTAATAATAATAAAAATAAATGTATTTTTCTTCAACAATTAACAAAAAAAAAACAAATGTTAAAAAAAGAGAACAGGAACTTAAATAATTCTCATAAGTATAAAGTAAGTATAAAAATAACAAGAGCATAAGATGATGTTCAGATATCACTATTACTGACTTTCATTTAAATAATATTGTAAGTCAAAAAACAATTTTTCGGTCTTTTCTTCTTGCAAACTCCTCAACCAAATTTTTTTAAATTTAACTTTCGATATTTATGATAGCTAAATGAAAAAATATATCTTGTGTCATGCTAGAACGGAGGTAATTTTTTATTATCATTAATTTTGGGAAATATTTCTGGCCAGGGGCTACCGTTACAGGTATAGTTAACAATATTTTCAAAACTATGGATACGTTGTGGAATACCATTTATCAAGTAATTTTTGAAAAAAATATTCTAAAATTGCTAGGGGTGGTCATTTCTGGATTAATATACAGGCTGTCTACTATAAGAGGGCCACTCCTATGGATCTCGCTTAATATACGACGCTCGCCAAAAATCTGTGTATGTTTTTTGTTGCATTTTTGAGGCCTTTACGCTCGTAAAAACAAATTTGAGATCCATGGCCAGCTTTGTGAGTAATCATAAAATAATCGAAAAAGTACCGAAAGTTTAGGGACGCCTAACTTTTTTATTTTAAGAGATAGAGAAAACTTATTTCCATAAAATTTCATGGCAAAATTGATATCTTTCACCTAGTGTAAACAAATTTTTAATGTACCGTATGTAATTTGCTGCGTCCTCTACGCAGGAAAAAAAAATTGTCATCGTAGCAGGCTGTGGATACAAAAAAATTGTTTGTTTTTTCCTCTTTCATGCGGGATATTACAATGTTGTCTTTATCTTTTATATTTATTACATTTTTTACAATTTTGGTATAAAAAATGTAAACATGTTTGTGTTAATGTAGAAATTGCTATAGACCCGTCAACTACAAAAAAAATAATAAATATAATGTACTTCTTTTAAGCGAAATATAGATTTCCTTTTCACATTATTATAATGACGATGATATTAAAACGATACTAATGACGAATACTAATATATAATATACTATATACGAAGACAATACTAATGTTCTATACAAATCGACCAATATTATGGATATTGAAGTGACTGTTGATTTAATATTTAAGAATGTGGTTCACTGTGGTTAGAGAAAAATAAACTTATGTTAAATGTAGAAAAGAACAAGATAATGCTTTTCAGATCAAAACTTTGTAATATATCTTTAGTTGACGGAATAACAATAGCGAATAATTATGTACAATTTTCTCAATCAGCAAGATTCCTCGGTATGTATCTTGATGACAAACTCGATTGGTCTCCTCAGATTAATTATCTGTGTCAAAAATTGACTTCATCTTGTTATAGCTTGAAATCCCTTTCTAAACAATGTAGCCAATATGTTTTGCTCTCATTATATTATGCCAGTTTTTATTCCCATTTACGTTACGGCATTATTCACTGGGGATTATGTGGATCTATTAAGAGGGTATTTGTTATACAGAAATATGCCGTTCGTATTCTCGCAAATTTAAGGTACACAGATTCTTGCAGAGAAGCTTTCAAAAATCTTAAAATTCTTACTGTTACCGGCGTTTATATATTGGAGGTGGTATGTTTTGTTTTTCGTCATTTAGACTTATTTACGAGAAACAACTTAAACCATTTATATTGCACGCGAAATAGGCATATTCTGTGTTCCGAACGGCATCATTCGGCGTTATATCAGAAAGGGGCTTACTTTAATGGTTGTCGCCTATACAACTCCTTATCAATCGATATTCGTAGTTCAAAGAATATATACACATTTAAAAAAAAGTTAGAGAATATCTAGTTGCTATCTGCCCCTACAATTTAGAGGAATATTTACTGAATAATGCTGTACAATAATTTATTAATGTATTATTTTAGTTTTCTTTTTTTTTCTCCATCTTTCCATTCTATCGATTTTTTTCCATTTTTTCTCCATCCAGGATTTTGTATTTGTATATGTATTGTAGTGTATTGATGTTTTTTATATTTAACTTTGACCTGTGTGTTTTTTTTTTTGACCTGTTTTCTATGTATGTAATGCATATGAAAATAAAGCTTTATTATTATTATTATTATTATTATTATTATTATTATTTTTGGTTTTTTACTTTAGAGAAAACTGAGCCAACATTGTTCTTGTACAGACAAAGTAACTTATAGTCCAATCAATAGGTACAAGAGCTTACAAAAAATACCACCTGGAAACAAAAAATATGGTGATAGAGGAAAAAAAACTCCTAAGAAAGATAGTGTGTTTTCCTGCATAACAAAGTTATCTTGGCTCCAGAAGGTCGTAGAGCAATGTTTTTTTTTAATTCGCGAAAAAATGCCAGCAATCAATTCCTGTAATAGACATTATAGAGAAATGTAAATCTACAAAAATATTCAAGAAAAACGCAACCAAAAAATTTTTACTTTTTTCCGTCATTTTTGGACACTTGAAATGAATAAAATCGTTATCACTCTTTTTTACCATGAATATACATCTCTTAAGGAAAAATGAGCCTTGATTCCTTTCTCGTCGAGCAAGAATGGCCGATTCGAGATGGACCTTTTTTTTGAAAAAATCGCTATAACTAAAAATTTTTAATATTTTTTATTTTAAAAAGGCACTTTTCTGCTCGCCGAGGGCTGCATTTACAGCAAGTAACAAGTTTCAGAACCTTAATTTGCAAGAGATACAGCAAAAACAAAAAAAGTCGATTTTTCAGGATATATGTCGAAAAGTAATATATTTAAAAATACGAATCGATAGGTTTTGTAATAGCTAAAATTTTTTCATTTAACCTTTTTTGGATTGGAGTTAGTTTTTTTTTTATTAGCGAAAAACCGTTTTTTTTTACTTTAGGTTTTAGGTCTTACTTTTAAGTTAACTTCGCCGTTTATGCGCCACAGGAAAAAAACACTATCTTTCTTAGAATTTTTTTCCTATATCACCATATTTTTTGTTTCCAAGTGGTATTTTTTGTAAAAACATTAGTAGACCAGGCGGGATCCGTTTTGGTGTGGATGTTTTATATAGTATCCCTAATCTTCGCTTTAATGACTCCAAAATGATATAACAAAACATAATTTCACTATGCGCGCGTTTCAAAACGTGTGTTAAATTTATTATTAAACAAATAGTGAAAAAATTGGAAATAATTCCATTTTTTTCTCTTTTTTTTAACAGTTCAAAAACTATTCATTTTAGAGAAAAATTGAAAAGGAAAAAAAATTCGTAATTAAATTTTGTACATGCACATTTTCAAATAAAAAAATACAACATAATTATTGAAAATATAGCAACAAAAAAAGTGAAAAAAATTACAATATTTTTGATTTTTTTAAAGTACTTATATTATAGGTAGGATCTTCATACTTGGCCAAAAAATACTTTTGATGTAATAAAACATCATACAATTTTTGTTAAAATCGGTCCGATAATTTTCGAGTAATAATTTTGCAATCCAGAATTTTGAAAAAAAATTGAAATTTTTGCAAATTGAACTGAGCCTAAATTAAAACTTCTAGATACTTGAAAATTTTCACATAAAAAAGGCCACTCAAACTTTAAAATGCGTCCAGATAATTGAAATTCGTTAATTAGGAGAGCCGTGGTAATTGTTTAAAGATATGCGTAATTTTTGCGCTTATAAACAAATAGAATAACTATAAATTAATTGTAATTATTAATTTTTTAAATTTTAAAGTACTCGGAGAGACGCTTCTTTAAAAAAAAAACGTGGTGATTCGTTAATTGGTTCCAGAGTTATAGTCGATCAAAGTTGACCGACATTTGTGGCGTAACTACGAGGTCTGGAGGGCTGTTTTTTAAACAAATACCTTTGTCATTTCGAGTACTTTCCTATGCAACCTATATAAAATATCGATTAAAACTATTGGACTGAGCATGAAATTAAGGAAAAAAGGTATGGGAGGTAGTGGGGGGGAAGGGGGGTCGAGAGCTCGGCTACACCGGTGCTCCCGAAATTGAAATCACGCGTTCAAAATAGGGGCGCGCTTAAAAATTTTGATTATCTCGGCTTCTAGTGGTGCGATTTTGACGTTTTTTTTTTAAATCGATGTCTCGCGAGCTGAAAAATCCAAATATCGTATTTTCAAATGCGAATAATTAATTAATTATCGACTATTAACGTATTGATAATTACTACTTTTTAATTTGCTTTACTTTTCTATTATTTTTCTCCACAATTTTTTTTCTGTAGTTGATTACTCGTTTTTTTTTTAAATTTATTGTTTGTTAGTTAGTATGTGATGTGAATAAAGCCATTATAACAATATTTTAAAAGAATATTTTGTCTCGGTGTGATTTAAATAAAATAATAGATTTTCCTGTTATATCATACATTGCATATTGAAGTCGACATATCTCGAAAACAAGTAGATTTAGGGAAAAACTTTATATAACAAAAATTACTCAAAGTTTAACGGTCTTTCAGATGGACTGTATTTCTACGTTCCAGGGAACAAAAAATTTTTTAGTATCGCCAAGCCATCTATACAGAAGGATTTGAACTAACAATTCTAACTCCAATTTGAAGCTATTCGAGGGACCTAACAACCCCAATTACTGAAACTAAAATAAATTTCATCATTTCGGAGATATTGGCAGCGGGAGTGTTAAACGTGCACACCCTGTATATGAAAAAGGTGCGTGTAGTGAGTGCTACAGGTGGTGCGGCACATAATCCAATATGTACCTATGCTAGTGCTTCACTTTTGGATAAAAGGTAAGTTGTATTAAACGCTTGTAACAGTTCACGAAAACCGTAACATTAAAGTATTTCAAAAAGGAAAACAGCATTTATTACTAGAAAATCTCTTTTTTTGTAGTAAACTCTTTAGCGAAAAAAGACAAAGTAAGAAACATTAAATCAAACAAAATTCCTAATCTTATATATAAAATTCTCGTGTCACAATGTTCGTTCCCGTACTCCTCCGAAACGGCTTGACCGATTCTCATGAAATTTTGTGAGCATATTCAGTAGGTCTGAGAATCGGCCAACATCTATTTTTCATACCCCTAAATGTTAAGGGTGGTCCACCCCAAAATTTTTTTTTTAATTTTTTGGACAAAATTTTTTATTTTTATTTTTTTATGATGTGGCTTTAAAAAATACATACAATCCTAAATTTTCACCCTTCTACCATCAACCCCTATTTTTTAATAGCGATATTAGTAATTCAATAATTTTCAACCCCGGTCGATAACTGATCAATTATCACTTGATCATTTTTTTATCCCCGCCAGGCGTCGACCGGTGTCACTTCTGACCCAGTAAACAGAACGGAGTAGGGATGAGATCTCTCTCACACAATAAGCCGTTTCTCACTCTCTACAGTTTTCGGCCATTATTATTATTGTTTGTGCATCAATCGTAATAGTGACGTTTACTATTAACATTAATAAAAAAAATATACACGATATACACTGAATAACACTAAATATAATATAGATGGTAGAAGTGAAATTTCTTTATGAAAAATCTACTAAAATAATCCTAGGAATAATTTATATGGCAAAACAACGTTTGCCGGGTCTTTCTAGTAAATTATAAATATATTATAAATTATTATTTTAACAACTGAAAAATTAAATAAAAAATTCCTATTAAAAATCAAATAAAAATTTTTTTATAAAAAAATAGTATTATTGTAACAACTGAAAAATCAAGCCAAAAAATCCTAAGAAGTATGAAAACCATATAATACAGTATTATTTTAATAACTGAAAAGAGCCAGAAAAAAAGCCTAAAATTAGCATCGTCAAAAACCAAGCCCAAAAATATCACCATTGGATCAACAGGAAAAATCAATTCAAAACTAATAAAAACATAGCATTAGCAGTAAAATAAAAATTGCTTAAAAATAAAAGTGAAACGAAAAAAATATATATTAGCATTAAATTCTATAAACTATAAAAAGACATTAGCCAAGCTAGCTACCAAATTTTATAAATTAACGGATTATTAAACATGGCATCTTTTACTAATGTAATAATTGGCTGATACGCGCATTTACTAAATGGGTTAAAATAAATGTTTATTAAAACTTACAAACAAAAAACTTACCAGATAACATAATAATAGTTTTTGTCGAAGGGAATAAAATCATTTAGCTGCCAATTTAAGCCCTTAAAGAAAACGGGCGCTGGCTGTTCTTCCGATCCTAAAAAACCGCAAAACATCGCATCCATTGGGATGACTTAGCCAATGTATTTGATAGCCGCATCCGCACCGGTGTAATATCCAATTTAAAACACAAGGACTCCAAGCAATTTTTCGTTGACTGTTTCGCACTCTTCAAACGGCGCACAGCCACTGCTTTGAAAAAAGAAGAGGCTGTCAAGGTCAATGCGGTGTTCGGTGGGCAGTTTCGGCTACAAAAAGCTGATAGGATTCTTGAAGAACCAAAATATTTCACGACGAAGAATTCACCAATCTATCGCGATACTAACCTGGAGGCGTGGTTTCAAGAACACGTAGTGACACCGATTTCTACGGAGCTCGATGAATTCCAAGAACGCGATAGCGGATGGGCCTTGAACTCTATCACCAACCTGGGGATTAACATCAATAAATTCACACCACAGCTGGGGTCATCATACATCGATCTGCCCACACAAATTAAAAGAAAACATGCATGCATCAACGTAAAAAATGATGACGACACCTGTTTTGCGTGGGCGGTGACATCGGCCTTCTATCCAGTGATTTTCGAAATCATCCTGATAGGACTTCGTCTTACCCTCAACCCTCATCAGTTCTGAATTTAAAAGGCATCCAGTTTCCGTTGACTATGAAGCAGATACCTAGGTTCGAGAAACAAAACGGGGTATCGGTTAACGTCTATATACTTAAAAAGATGAAGAATACATTCAATACCTACCCCACGTACCTAACCAGAAGTAAAGTTGATAAACACATCAATTTGCTATTGGTACAGAATAGATATGAAGATGATGAGAGTGGGGATGGTAGTAATAATGGTACTACATCTTCGAGATACCATTACGTATGGAAAAAGGATCTATCGCGCCTCCTATCAACGCAAGTTAGCAAAGATCATGCTAAGAAGCATTTTTCTGATCGATGCCTGCACTACTTTTCATCCGTGGAAAGACTAACCAGCCATTACATCAACTGCAAGAATATGAACGAATGCAGGGTTAGACTGCCAACTGGGAACCAAAAAGATCTAAAATTTTAAAATTCTAAAAATAATGAGAAGATGTCCTTTACCATCTACGCCAACCTCGAGAGTGTTCTGACAGAGGTGGACTCCGGCAACAAGTACCAACGTCATGTGCCTGCAGCAGTGGGCTACTACGTTAACTGTTCATACAATCCCTCATTATCCTTTTATCGCTCGTATAGGGGTGAGGACTGCATGTCTTGGTTCGCTCACGAAATGTCTTCAATTAGGCCAAGCAAATATAATTTTTACCCGACAATGTTCCTATCCGCAAGATTATTGGAAAATTGTCTAACGGAACATAATACTCATCTCGTGGGTCAAAAAATTTTATTAGCTAACTTTCCTATTTGAACAAATAAGTGAGGAAAACAGTTTTTTCACTTTACATGGAAAAACCATCAATTTTAGCGAAAAATGACTCACATTATCTACAAAATGAGACTTGTTAAATTAAAATCGGTTAATAAACAAAAAAGTTATTGCAAAAAAAATAAGAAAAGTGCCCATTTTTTAATTTGTTTATAACTATCGCATTTATTGCTAAAATTATATAAAACCTACGATGAGTTGTGAGTTTTGTCATACTTTAAAAGTGTGCCAAAAGTGAGCGCTATAATTGCAATAGTTTTCGCACAATTCAATTTGTTTATAACGGAGGCTCCAAAAGTTATGAACTTTAAGCCTCTGTACAGGCGTTAATTTTCAACCAAACATGATTCTGAAAGCGTCATTGTAATCTTAAAGACGTAATTAAGCGACCTATTAAAAAATATCACCGTTTTTTTGACATTAACATTCTCAAATTGTGCATTAAAAAACCGTGCGATTTTCGTTTATAAACAATTTAAATAAAATTGTTGCTATTTATGCTACTTCACCGAAAATAGATGCAATGGATAACTGGCAAAAAATTACAAATTTTTAAAAAAGCACCCTCTATGACCAACAGGAGCCAAGATAAAAATTTTTTTTAAATCGTAGCGCAATTTTTAAATACATTAAGACTTGAATTTTTCGCAAAATAAAGTTTACGACATAAACTACGATTTCCCGTGAATTGCATTGAACAATGTGGAAAATTAACTACTCACGAGCCCTTTAAAGAGAAGGTACTTGCTAAGTAAACTGTCCGGCGGCGTGGTAATGGGGGAAGCTCGTCCAAGCGAGTCGCGCACGCGAGAAATGTGATATCCAAAGTTCAAATTGATGCGCGCTGTAAATTTTCAATATCTCGGCTTCTATTCATCGTAGAAACTTATTTTTTTAAACTGGGGTAGTTCGAAAAAAATAACAATGGGCATATTTACGAATTTGTAGAATAACCTTGAACCCCAGAAAAAATGCATCTTTTATACTGATTTTTTTTAATTTACAAAAATGTCACAAAAATTATTGTTAAACGAAATATTAATTAAATTTTCAATTTCGGAATTTTACTATTAATAAGTAAATAAATGAAGCTACCGTTCATTTAAAAAGTTATTTTTCATAAAAATAAAAAATTTAAATTTTAAATTGTTGTATTATATTGCATTATATCTATTATTGAAAATGGTTGTGATTAGTATTTATTGAATTAATTTTGATTATGTTGCAAAACATTTTTTTGTATAAAATTAGTAATAAATATAATTAAAAAATAAAAAAACTATATATTAAAATTTCAGGAAGTTAAAATTGTAATTTTATCGACCGCATTATTTTTATTAATATTTTTTAATTTTGAGAATTTTGCAATAAATTCAAATGCTTTTCATTCTTTTTTAAATCTTTTAACAATAAATAATAATTTGAAAATAATTTGTGAATTTTTACTTTACGAGGATGTAGAAACGGTTTTCTTATGCCCTTACGACATTTTCATGACGTCAGCGCGAGAAGTCGAGTTTCATAAAGCCACTCATTGCCACATTTGCCACACCATTTTCATTTAGTACCTACCCGGAAATAACTATATAGGCCGGCCAAAATCGATAATAAATTCGCAAAACATGATGTATCTCTGATTTTTTAGTATGTTGTTTGGGCTCATTAGGGCTATGTATACCCAAGTTTGCAACTCTCAAAAAGTTGTGGAAACATTTTTACACTCCAAAAACCGCGAAATTTTTGGACTTGTTTCAGATTCTGCTCTATATCTCCTAATCCATACATTTTCGTCGAAAGCTACTCTATACGTTTTTTAAGAGCTTCAAATTTGTGACAAATTAAGCCCAACTGGAGCTCTGTAGATTAATTGGTTACCGAATTACGGCATTTTGAAAATAGGCCAGTTTTCCCAAAATTTGAAAAAATTTTAATTTTAGACCTTTGTAAAGTACAGTAACTTAATCAATCAATCAGTCAAGATTCGTCGCCTTGTTTTTGACGGCCCTGGGCCATCACTTTCGTTGCTCTCTTCAATAGATTTGTCTTCCACTATTGGTGGGTCGCCGTCTTCGTCCCCTATAGGTAGGTACTCCAGTATTGGATCGTCAGGGTTGTCTTGAGGCTCGTTATCGTCTTCCTCTTCAATAATGATAAGGATCCACTAAAACAAACGTATACTTCCAGAAGGGTGGCAGAGGTGACGCGGGTTGCGTCCAATTCTCCACCAGCTCATTCAGTCAAGGGGAAGTGGAGCTACCACCTGGATTTGAGCTTTTCATCCACGCATTTACTGGATGTGATACCACCTCTGCCCTCTTCTGGCAGGGAAAGATGAAAATGTGGGGTCACTTCAGACAAAATCAAGCCCTAGTGGACCAAGCAAGAGTTTTTCTCCAGACAGATGCCACACACCAACAAGTCGCAGCAGCCGGTGACAAGTGCCTAGTAGCCCTATATGGAGGAGACGAAACGAAAGACACCATCAACGATGTACGCTTCCGTACTTTTGTGAAGACAGCAGCCAACACCAAAGCGAATCTGGCCCGTTTGCCCCCAACCACAGAGGTTGCGTTGTATAACCACTACCGCACATACCACCAGGTGCAAAAGTGGTTGGGAGTGGAGAAAGAGGCCACCGACTGGGGTTGGGAATTTTCCTCGACTGCACTCATGCCCATTACTAGTCGGCAAGCTCCTGCCCCTGCAGAGCTCCTAAAACTCCTCTCTTGCAAATGCAAGAAGGGGTACAGAGGTGGCTGCACTTGCAACAAAGCAGGGCTCAGATGTTCTGTGATGTGTCCTACCTGCTCTGGGGAAACGTGCCAGAACGCTGCCCTTATCATCATTGAAGAGGAGGATGATGACGAGCCTCAAGACAACCCTGACGATCCACCAATACTGGAGTACCTACCTACAGGGGACGAAGACGGCGACCCACCAATAGTGGAAGACGTACCTATTGAAGAGAGCAACGAAAGTGATGGCCCAGGGCCATCAAAAACAAGGCGACGAATTTGATTGTGTCTAATTTGATTGACCAATTGATTAAGTTTACTGTACTTTTGATTACTTATGTTTATATTGAAATATATTTCACTGTTTTTTTAAATGATTCCATGCCTTCTATTTCATTACCAAACCAAAAAACAAAACGATAGGAAAGATTATGGAACATTTCTGGAAAAATGTGATTTTACCTTATGTAGTTTTTTTGCGATTTTGAGAAAACTACAAGGCTTACAGACCCCGCTCTGCGTTTATTTTAAAGGTAATGAAATTGCCTACAAATTATTTGCCACAAGTTCTACTCGTAGGATCAATGGTTTCGACGCAATTTCGGTCCAAAGGTCTAAAACTAAAATTTTCAAATTTTGGGAAAACTGGCCTATTTTCAAAATGCCGTAATTCGGTAACCAATTAATCTACAGAGCTCCAGTTGGGCTTAATTTGTCACAAATTTGAAGCTCTTAAAAAACGTATAGAGTAGCTTTCGACGAAAATGTATGGATTAGGAGATATAGAGCAGAATCTGAAACAAGTCCAAAAATTTCGCGGTTTTTGGTGTGTAAAAATTTTTCCACAAGTTTTTGAGAGTTGCAAACTTGGGTATACATAGCCCTAATGGGTCCAAACAACATACTAAAAAATCAGAGATACATCATGTTTTGCGAATTTAGCGATTTTTTGTGTCGATTTTGACCGGCCTAATAAGGGCGCCGCCCACAAGGCGTGTAACATTAATTACAAAGATGGGAATGTTATACCTGTATGCTGGGTAGAGTCAACGTGTTACCTATAACAAAGGAAAAATACATTTCGTTCACGAAACTCGTTGAAAAAAATGTAATTGAATTCCGATTTATCGATTTATTCCGTTTCATGGATTCCGCTTTGGACACGCTAGCTTCATACATGACCGAATTTCCAAATTTAAAATCAGAGTTTTCCGAGCTCGATGCGGAACGGTTTAATTTACTAACGAAGAAGGGCATGTATCCATATGATTATATGGATAGCTTTGAGAAATTTAATTTAGAATCTTTACCTGAACAACGCCATTTTTGTAACCGTTTAGAAGATAAAGGCATATCTAACAAACAGTACGCGCACGTGCAACATACCTGGAATGCATTAAAAATTCAAAATTTGGGTGAGTGACTTGTATATGAAAACAGGCAATTTACTGCTGGTAGACGTGTTTGAACAGCTTCGTAGTAGTTGCCACAAAACATACGGTCTCGATACAGCTTATTACTACACCCTACCTGGATACACCTGGGACTGTAAGCTGTTTAAGACACGCCAGACATTAGAACTTTTGACTGATATCAATCAAGTCTTGTTTGTGGAGCGGGGAATTCGCGGTGGGCTCAGCCAATGCTCTAAGCGTAAAACCGCGGCTAACAACAAATAATTGCAAAGTTTCGACGCTAGTAAACCTGTAAAGTATCTATCATATTTCGATATCAACAATCAGTATGGTTGGGGTATGAGCCAGTACTTGTCTTACGGTGGGTTTAAATGGGTAGATCCCAACATCGACGTCGCCAGCGTATCAGATACTTCTGATGTAGGGTACATGCTTGAAGTTGACCTTGAATATCCCTCTCATTTACATGATCTACATCTTTTTGCCCCGAACATAGGGCTCCTCCCGGTAGTAAAAACAGTAAACTTTTAGCAACTTTACACAATAAGACCCGGTATGTAATACATTATAGAGCTTTGAAACAAACTCTAAAACACGACCTCAAACTGGAGAAAGTACATCCCATTCTAAAATTTAAACAATCTCCATGGCTCAAGTTTTACATTGACCTAAACACTGCATTACGTCAGGTGGCTAAAAACGAGTTTGAAAAGAACCTATTTAAGCTTATGAATAATGCAGTTTTTGGAAAAACCATGGAAAATATACGTAAATATTCCACAGTTAAATTAGTTATTAAATGGGAGGGGCGTTATGGCACGGAGGCTTTAATTTCCAAGCCAGAATTCAAGGCCGCTACAATTTTCAATGAAAATTTGGTTGCTGTTGAATTAAATAAGACAGAGGTCTTCTTCAAAAAACCCATATACATTGGGATGTCGATCTGAGACTTGGCTAAAACCACTATTTATGATTTCCATTATGATTATATGAAGAGCACAGGGGAAAAAGGGGGAATGTCACTTTTACATGTTTGTTCTGAATAAGCTTTTTAAACTTTGCAACTGTGTACATATTTGTTATTTCAAAATTACCTTAAAAAATCTATGATTAAAACAGTCATGAAGTAATGTTCGCAAATATTTTATTTTAGTAAAAAAAATATGTTGAATTAGTAAACAAACTCACAAAATACGACTGAAAAAGGTGGAATGTTACAAAAAATTTATTAACACAACTGAAAAATGGGGAATGTCCAAAGAAAAGTAGGTCAGTGGTTACAAAACATATGAATATTCTTACAAATAATTTTCTATATCTAACCAGTCATGATATTGGTTAGAAAAGGGCAATTGGGTATAATTAATCTTGTGCTGCAGATGAACAAAAGCGTTTAAACTGTTGTAAGTTTTTATATATTTCTCTTTAGATATTGGTAGAAGATCTAAAACACGGCAATTATTAATAAACATAATATGATTGTTTATTATGTTTAAATTATCCAAATATTTACGTGGTACGTGTAACACGTGAACTACATTTCTAATTCGTCCGATATGGACATTCCTCGTTTTTCCCTTGGAGGACATGGACATTCCCCCTGTTTTTTCAAAGTATATATATTATAATACTATAAATAATTATATTTTTGTGTTTTATTTATTTTAATTTAGTTTTGTTTTTTTCTATGTAGTTTATTTAATAAATAATGTTAGGCGCCAATTTATAGTATTATAAAGATTTATTTAATATGTGAAATGTATTTAGAATATTTAAATTTTGAATTTTCCTATAATATTCTTAAAAAATATTACAATAAATTATGCTCTATACTTACCAAGCTAGCTCTTTTTATATGTCACTTAATTTTGATTTTGAATCTTTAAATGTAAATTTATTCTTTATATACTTTAAAAAAAAAAAATTATTCTCAAATTATAATTTAACTATATTTAAAATAATTTTAATGACAACTAGACTACTAGTGTACTTTCTGCAAATTATATAATGAAATTTTTATAGAGCATGTTGAGATCTCAGTAGTCGGTTCTAAAGCTTTTGAAATTAATTATGAAGAAAAAGGTTAATAGGTCATTAATTTTGTTTCTTTGTTTTTGTTTAAAAAAAATAAAATAGTAATGTTTTAATTGAGTTTGAAATTCGTATATTATACTAACAGTTTATAAATTTATAAAATCCTTCCTAATTCCCTATCTAACCTGAGCTAAATGATTGCTAATTACTTATTCTATAAAATTATAGTTTCTGGTTACCTATACTACACTTTTGTTGTCCTTTTGTCTATGTTTTCCTCACTCGCAATGTCCTTCCTGTAATATTTCTCCTGTCTCTTCTCCTTCCTTTCTTTCACTCGAACTCTCCTCTAATTTGTCCTGTCCTCCTTCTGTTTCCTACTCCACTCCGTAGACTGCCACTGTCTGAATCACCTCCCTAGCTCGTACTGCTCCTTTCCTTTTCTAAATGTCTACGACAATTCAAAATAATGTTTTACTGACCTGACAGTATTATGATTATATTGAATAATCTGTCAGTTTAGACTTCACCCTAATTTACTTTCTGCCAAATAACTTCTTCTTTTCTATTTCCTTACTCTCACTGTTCTTTCTTTATTGGTTTTTCAATGTCCCACAATAACTCTGTGCTTCATTGCTTTTCCTTAATACTCTTCTTCTCCTCAACACTTGTTTTTTTCTTGGTAGTTCATATGATTTTCTTTTAAACTTCTTTATTTTAATACACTTCTTATTTTAAACTTCTTTTCATTGCTACGATTTATATATCTTCTAATTCCTCTTTTTACTTCTTGATTCTCCTCACTATTTATTTTCTCGTCTCCTTTTTTTTTTAACAATTTCTTTCATCGCACTCTTATATTTAATTACAATGTTTATTAATATATCGTTTTCAATCTCAACCAATCAGATAATTTTATAATTTATACATTTTTAATTTACCATTTTTAATACCATTTTATTCCTTTTTTAACTACATTACATTATTTTGTGGACACTTTTTATTCCTTTATACTGAGATTTCATTCTAATTTACCTATCATTATACACTGTCAAATTTCATCCCGCTGTCACACCACTATCTTTACTATGTTGTCACCATATATCTAATGTCATTATTTATTGTATTTCAACTTAACGTCTATTAGATTTTATAATTAAAAACATTTCAATTTCTACCTGTTACAAATTTCCCAAATTTTTTTTGTTAATTCTATGACATCCTGTATGTTGTAGAATTACAAAACAAATTTCCTACTTTGTTTTTATCTATATCCTTTTTATTTCATTTAGTTTAGTGTATTAAGTATTGCCTATATGCCAGATATAGTATAGATAACTTTCAATGATTCTACAAATTATTTAATTTATGTGATGTAATTTTTTTTAAATATCTGTATTCCCATTTCCATCTAAATCTTTTTTACGTAACTTTAACAAAGGTACTTCAAATTTTAACAAATCTGGTATTAATCTTTTAAAATAATTTATTACCCCTAAAAATCCTTTCAAAGTTTTCAAATTGTAGGGTCTTATATAGTTTTTAATTGTCTCTACTCTATCTTTACACATTTCAATTCCTTTGAAATTTATTTGGTAACCCAAATATGCTACTTCCGTTTGTACAAATTCACATTTCTTAATATTTATTTTAAGACTAGCATCATCTAAAGCTCTCAATGCTATGTTCAAATGTGTCATGTGTTGTTCTATTTTTTCTGAGAATATTAATATGTCATCTATGTAGTGTAATACAAAATTATCGTATCTATTTAAGATTTTATGCAGGGCTCTAACTAATGCAGCACAAGAACTCTGTAAACCAAATGCCACAACATTAAAATGGAATACTTCACCATCTATCATAAACCCTGTATATTTTCGACTTTCTTTCTTCAAAGGAATTAACCAAAAACTGTTTTAAATCAATTTTAGAAAATATTTTTGGATTAGTTCTTCTACCTAAAATTGCCTCAATTAACAATGGTGCTTCATATTGAGGTATAGTACATTTATTAATATTTCGTGCATCTAAAAAAATTGTAATATCTCCACCACTTTTTTTTAACAATCACTATTGGATTAATATACTGAGTACTACTTCTTGATATGATATTGTTCCGCAATAAATTGTCTATTTCTTCCTTTACGTTATTTTTATATTTGTATGGTATTGGGTAATTCTTTGATTTAAAATTTCCTATATTTCTTAATTCTATTTTGTGAATATAATTCTCTACAACTCGAGTTTCTTTCATAACTAACCTTTCATACTTTCCTAATAATTTTTTAACCTCATTTACACTTTTTTCTTCACATTTAATATTTATATCATTTATATTCATCTTTTCACCTTCGTAATTATCAATTAACTCTTCTTCATCTTTATACTCTTCATTTCTATACCTATTAATTAATTCAACTTCATTATTATCCGCATTTTCTTCTTCATAATCACACATTTCATTACTTTTAATTACCTCATACATCTTTTTACATTCATTCTCTAACTTACGCTCACTCTGTTGCTTTGAATTTTCATCACTTAATATATTATTTGTAAATTCTATTACCTTCCCATACAATTTTATAACTTTATTTTGATAATCAATTATAAATTTATGTTTATTCAATTCATCATTGCCAATAACTATATCACTATCTAAAATATAGGTACTATTAAAAGTTGTAAATTTACATCTACTTCATCTATCCTAACATTTATACTTGCTAATTTTGAAGATTCATAAAGTTTTTTATTATTAGCTCCTATAAATTTATTTTTGGAATTCTTATAATTTGGAAATTTAAATTTTGATGTCTTATAAAAGTTTCTTTAATTAATGATACTAATAGTTTTACTAATATATTAGAAACTTTACCCGTTAGATATACTAATTGTTTTTCTTCTTCTTTTTGTTTTTGGTTAATTTCCTGTTGAATATATTCGCGTGGACGTTCGTATATCAAAATAGGGAATCTACATTTGGTTTACTACTTTGTACTACATCAGTGTTTTGTGTATTGCTGGTTGTCTGCATTTGATGGTTTCTGTCCATTGAATTAGTCATAAGTGTGTTCGAGTCATTTCTATTGGAATCTTCACTTTTCCAGTAATGAATATCACTAGGTCTTTCATATGTTTGAAAATTTACCTGTCTCTCTTGACCATCGAGAATTTGTCTGTCTTGATTTTGGTTTCGTCTTGTATTTTGTTGTGGATTGTTGTTATTAAAAGTCGTACTATTATTTTGTCTAAAATTGTAATGTTGTTGTCTGTTCCTATAGTTATTGTCATTTCTGCTTTGGTTATTTTCTAAATGATTGCCAAACCTTCTGTAATTACTATTCTGGAATCTATTACTAGAATTTTGATAATAATTATTCTGCCCGTCTTGATTTATATTAGCATTATTAAATCTCCTATTAGTACCAAATCTATTAGTGTAATTGTTATTATTCGTGCGTATATTGTGATTTTGTCTATCTCGTATACTGTTTGTGCTATGCTCAAAGTAATTTATGTTTCTTTCTATCCTACTTAAACAGACACATAATTCATCCATATTATTGATGTTATGTATAGCCAAATTTTCTGCAATTTCTGGCTTAAAATGTCTCGATATGTATAAAACAATTTCACTTTCTAACATTGATGGATTTAAATACTTTGCTTTTGTATACAACTGTAATGCATATCTAGATAAAGGTGTTTTCCTTGCGTAATCATATTTTCCAAAATATAAATTTTCTCTGACTGTTTTGTCTATAATCACCCCAAAAATAATTTAAGAATAATTTTTCAAAAGTTTTTTCATCTGTAATGTCTTGTTCTTTACTATTAAACAAAATCAAACTTTCGCCTGTTAAATTTTCCCGAATAATTTCTTTTATTTTATCAAAATTTTCTACATACTTAATTTTGTTTTTAATAGATTTTAAAAATACTACATGATGTATTTGTTGTATCGAGCCATCATATTTGTGTGTATTGTTTATATTTGAACATGTGATAATTTTAGTTTGTGTCGTTTGTTGTTGTAGTTCCCTTAACCTTGCAATTTCACTCATTAATTCTTCTCTTATTTGCAGTATCTCTTCTTTGCTTTGTATTTCTTCGCCATTGTTTGTTCCTTGTCTTCTTATCTGTTGTTCAACTATCTCTAGTCTCTCTCTATTTTCTTGTAATTTCTAATCCAACTCTGTCATTTCTTTTTCCACTTCTTTCTTATTTTCTTGTGTATTATTTTGGATTTCTTTTATACTTTCCCATATTTGAAGTGTTTTCTTGTTTCCTTCTATTTCATACTTGTCCACCTTTTCTCGGCCTTCTTCAATTTTCTTTTCCACTACTTTTATCTTGTTTTCTATCTCATTTTTAAATTTCTCCTTTTCTTTAAATTCCTTCTTTATCTTCTCCACTTTTTCTTGCATATTTATATTGATTTGTTCTGCATTTTTCTTTATTCATACTTTAATTCTTCTAATTTCTTTTCCTCTATCTCTTTTTCTCTCCTACGTTCCTTAGCTTCCATCTCCTTTTCTCTCCTACGTTCCTCCTTGTCTTCCCTTCTCTAAATAGTCCGGCTTTTGATATTCTCACACATAAATTATATCGGTCCCACAGCGGCCACGGCCAGACCCGGTGCACAGCTGAGCCAAAGTGCGTAAAATGTGGTGAATATCACAGCACGCACGTATGCAAAAAGGCCAAAGACACGCCCGCCAGGTGTGCAAATTGCGCCGGGCCACACCCCGCCAGCTATATGGGGTGCCCTCAGTACCCCAAAGCTAAAAACACAAAAACACAAAACACAGACACACACACGACACAAAACACTACACAAACACACAGACAGCCCCTCCTACCCACCCCAAACACAACCCCAGGACGCACATACGCTGACATGACCAGAAAAACACAAAACACACAAAAACAAAAACACAACACCTCACCACACGCACACACAGACACGACACCCTCCCAACCGGGCGCGGCGGCCCTGATTGACGCAACAAAGCGTCTTCAGGACTTCTGCGTCCAGCTGACGACCATGGTGTCGAATATGCAAAAATTATTCGACTTCTAATGGCTCGTCGGCCCTCCCAACCCTCCTCGCTGAGAATTTCGTCCTGGAACCTTGACGGGTTCCGGGCCAAAAAAACGGAACTCGTGGACATCTTGAACCGTCTAAACATAGACGTTATGGCTGTCCAGGAGACCTACCTCAGCGAGGCATCCCGTACCTCCATCCCTGACTATGACATATACAGACATGACAGAAACCGTAACGGGGGTGGTGTTGCACTCATAGTAAAGAAGTGCATCGACCACTATCCGCTGCAGCGGCTCCAAACTCAAAACACAGAGGCCGTGGCGATAGCGGTGAGATCGCTACGGCATGGAGACGTTGCGGTGGTGTCCTGTTACCACCCACCCAGACTACCACTACTTGACAATGACTTAGACAAAATCCTTTCCTGGCCCCAGACAATTGCCATCGGGGACTTCAACGCGAAGTCCCCCATATGGCACAGCGGGACGACGACCACAAGAGGTCGCGTCCTGCTGAATTACCAAGACAGACACGACGACTTGACTATACTCGGACCGACAGAACCGACACATTACGGACCCGTAGGACGCCCCGACGTTATCGACATTGCCCTCTTAAAATCTATACCGTTAAATGCCCAAATATCCACCCAATACGAAGGGTCTTCCGCCCACAATCCAATATTTCTGGATCTGGGGCGAAGACAGAGATATGAAGGCACCTTCACGAGGAGGTTCACTGACTGGGAGCGTTTCCGAACAGTAATGCAAGGAAACATGGCGCTCCCAGTCATCGAAACCACCCATGATCTGGAGGCGGCAATCCTCTCCCTTGAGACTGACATTAAAAACGCCCTGACTCAGACTACGACGGAGACTATTGTCCCCCGACTGACAAACCCCCGGGGCACCCTCCCCGATGACATAAAAAACTTAATACGTGACAGACGACGTGCG
>NW_019417334.1:2151-28010 GCF_000390285.2 Anoplophora glabripennis | reverse complement strand
CCTTAGCAAAGCGCATCCCAGGCTGCATAGCCGCACTACCCTACCCAACCATACCACACATAAACATGACACTACCCCCGGGGTTTACACAGACGAGCCGGCGAAGCAAGAAGAGCGCCAGAAGAAAGGGCCCTAGCCGGCGGGGCCCAGCCAGGACAAAAGGAGGTCCCACAAAGCGCCTACACCGGCCGCATTTGCGGTCGGGGTAGACGACGGATGGGGCCCACCTACGAAGGCTGTCCAGGCCTACACGAGATGAGGCAGGATAAAGAGGGATAATCCCCCTCGATCCCAAATCATTGAGGCCAATTTCTAGCCATAGAATAATGGCGGCGGTCCCACAGCAGGTGATCTCCAAGTATAACGTTCAGAGGACTATATTCTAAGTTTCCAGATGAACATCGTATACCATGAACATTTCATTCTGTGTATCGTACTTGCTTCTGATTCGATCGAGAAACTTGTAGGCGGTTTAATCAAATAATAGCTCACTTGGCGCGCATCTGAATCGTTATTTCGTTAGGATAAAATTCATAGACCCCACTGGTAATAAAACCTTGGATGTCAAGAGCCACAACCTTCATCTCGGACGATTATCGAGCAACTAGCATTTTCGTTTCCTTAGCGGTGTATTTTTAAGGTAGATTCTGGATAATTTCGCTAAGTGAGAGGTGTTCCGTAATACAATAGCGTACGATTACACAGTTTCAGAACGCTTGCTCTGACAAACAACTAGCTGTGACGAAGCACGTTAATAGCTGTGACATGAATGTTAATCGTTCATCGTCGAGGTGTACAGAAGTGCTTAAGAGGCTAAGATGGGGAACGAATTTGGGCGGGTGGTCGACTTTCTTCCTCACGTTAGCATGACAGGTACCGCTTTCATGCGGGAGATTACCTCTGTTCGAAAAAGTTTGCCGCTTTTCAAAAAGTTTACCCCTTCGACAAAAACTATTATGATGCTATCTGGTAAGTTTTTTGTTTGTATTTTTTAATAAACATTTATTTTAACAACCCATTTAGCAAAGGAAATACAAGCAAGGAAATTCAAACACAATTACAAGTCATTTATGTTTATACATATGGTCCTTTACAACCCGCTGACTATTTTTTCGAATACATGAAAATAGCAGCAAAATTATTTTACTAAAAATTAAATAAAGTAAAAACTGTAGTCGGATGTCAAACTGTATTTTAATAAAAATTGACAATTCTTTTTTTGTTCAAATAAAATATGAATATTTTTAGCGTAGTCAATAGTAACTTTTAATTGTGGCAAACATTTGACCCTTGTAGATTATAAGTAATAACATAATCATTTTAGTTATGGAAACCTATCAGTCGCTTATCATAGTAACGGATCTGTTTAGTTCGAAACACAGCCATCGACGGGTTTTAGTGGCGCTCGGAGTACTGCGCGTATTAAGCCAATTATAACAAACGATGTAGAATTCAAAACGAATATATTTTTAATTTTGCTCTAATCACAAGACAACCATAGCACTAGCATACATATTGGATTATGTACGGTACCACCTGTAGCACTCGATACACGCACCTTTTTCATATATAGGGTGTGCACATTTAACACTCCCGCTGCCAATATCTCCGAAATGAAGAAATTTATTTTAGTTTCGGTAATTGGGGTTGTTAGGTCCCTCGAACAGCTTCAAATTGGAGTTAGAATTGTTAGTTCAAATCCTTCTGTATAGATGGCTTGGCGATACTAAAAAATTTTTTGTTCCCTGGAACGTAGAAATACAGTCCATCTCAAAGACCGTTAAACTTTGAGTAATTTTTGTTATATAAAGTTTTTCCCTAAATCTACTTGTTTTCGAGATATGTCGACTTCAATATGCAATGTATGATATAACAGGAAAATCTATTATTTTATTTAAATCACACTGAGACAAAATATTCTTTTAAAATATTGTTATAATGGCTTTATTCACATCACATACTAACTAACAAACAATAAATTTAAAAAAAACGAGTGATCAACTACAGAAAAAAATTGTGGAGAAAAATAATAGAAAAGTAAAGCAAATTAAAAAGTAGTAATTATCAATACGTTAATAGTCGATAATTAATTAATTATTCGCATTTGAAAATACGATATTTGGATTTTTCAGCTCGCGAGACATCGATTTAAAAAAAAAACGTCAAAATCGCACCACTAGAAGCCGAGATAATCAAAATTTTTAAGCGCGCCCCTATTTTGAACGCGTGATTTCAATTTCGAGACCACCGGTGTAGCCGAGCTCTCGATTTGGGAAAACTACTTTAAAATTTCGAAAGATTAGATACACATGTTATATTAAAAAAAAATACGCAAAAATAGAATTGAAAAATATTCTGACTTTACTAATGTTTAAGAATCTATTAAAATAATGATCGCCGTAATGTGACGTTTAATTTGATATGCGACATGCCATATTTTAAAATTAAAACACCTTTAAAATATTTGAAAATATTTCAACACTTTTAAAATTGATAATTATTTCGAATGTAAAAAGTAAGTGAGTTAATAGTTGAGACATGTTGGTTAATCGTTCTTTCTTCGCTGATCGTCGAGGTGTACGGAGGTGCTTGCGAGGCTATGATGGGGAACGAATTTGGGCTGGCGGTCGACTTTCTTCCTCACGTTAGCATGACAGGTACCACTTTCATGCGGGAGAGTACAGCCCTTGGCGTCGGTAATACCAGTCCTAATAAGAAAAGGGTTGTTGTCTACAAAGGGCATGTATAGATAATGCTTTCGTTTGTACGCATGCGTGCGAACATACTTTGTGGAAGATTGCTGCCGGAGTTCCCAACTAATCAGGATCTCCTATGGCTATCAAAGAACCGCCTCCACCCCCATTACCTCTGTTCAAAAAAGTTTGTCACTTTTCAAAAAGTATACCCCTTCGACAAAAACTATTATGTTATCTGGTAAGTTTTTTGTTTGTAATTTTTAATAAACATTTATTTTGACAACCCATTTAGTAAATGCGCGTATTAGCCAATTATTAGATTAGTAAAAGATGCCATGTTTAATAATCCGTTAATTTATAAAATTTGGTAGCTAGCTTGGCTAATGTCTTTTTATAGTTTATAGAATTTAATGCTAATACATATTTTTTCATTTCACTTTTATTTTTAAGCATTTTTTTATTTTACTGCTAATGCTATGTTTCTATTAGTTTTGAATTGATTTTTCCTGTTGAAATAATAGTGATATTTTTGGGCTTGGTTTTTGACGATGCTAATTTTAGGCTTTTTTTTTGGCTCTTTTCAGTTATTAAAATAATACACTGTATTATATGGTTTTCATACTTTTTAGGATTTTTTGGCTTGATTTTTCAGTTGTTACAATAATACTACTTTTTTATAGAAATTTTTTGATTTGATTTTTAATAGGAATTTTTTATTTAATTTTTCAGTTGTTAAAATAATAATTTATAATATATTTATAATTTATTAGGAATTTTGTTTGATTTAATTTTTCTTACTTTGTCGTTTTTCGCTAAAAAGTTTACTACAAAAAAAGAGATTTTCTAGTAATAAATGAAGGGTACAGAGGAAAAAAGATGAATGTCACAAAATACAAGTCTGGAGTAAAATGAAATTTAAGTTTCAAAGACTGATATTTTAAAAAACATCATACACCTTTTAGTTATTTTTTTAAATAAAATTATATGTATCTACGAATATATAATATGTAGTATTGTAGATTTGAGCCAGCAGAAACTTCAAAAAAATAACGATAATTAATACGTGCTATCAAAAAAATGTGAGAAAAAAGATGAATGTCACATCACTCGGGGAGAAAGAATCATAAAACAATTCGAGTAGCAATGTGAATTTTAATAGGTAACTTTTTATTATAAGTAAAAAGGAATAAAAATACAATGTAAAATAAAAGAAGTGTCATTTACATGATGCTTCATCACCATAGTTTAAGTTGTTGTCTTGTTGCATGGTAAATCCTCAAAATAATGTTGCACCAGCTACTACAAAATTTTTCTGGTATTTTTTCAGAGCAATCGCAATGGGTTGTGTATTTCAAACTAGGCATTACAAATTGACCTTCAGGAAGAATTCCATAAATGTCTTGTTTCCGTTTTGGTGGTACTACTACTGAGTACTGACATAGACATAGATCTATTATATTATGTCTCTCGATACTGCATCATTCTTGGCATGTCTTCATTTCCTTTTAATTTCTCTGATAGGCCTACTTTCAAATGGACGTTTCTTAACAAAGTAATTTGATAAATGGTCATTCCAGGCTCGGAAAAATTTCTAATTCTCGCAATTAATGACTATGATTGGATTGGGTTTGTTCCTTGCATTTTGGATCTCTGCATTCCATTCTGATGGAATGTTGGTGATATACAGGGTGGTCCGAATTTTATGCAGGAAACTTCGAGGGCAGATAGATCTTTTTAAAATAGTAAGTGTTTGCCTTATAAACATAGGTCTGGAACGGCCTCGTTTTAGAGATACAGGGTGTTGAAGTTGTTAAAAAATATATATTTTTTGTTTATATCTCCGGAATCCAAAGACCGATTTCAATAAAATTTAGTACACATAATGTATGATAGTAGGCCTTGTATTCCCTAAAATATGAGCTCTAAAGATTCAACCAGTAGTGTACAACTGGACAGGGTCACCCCCTTTTTTATAAAAAAAAAAACTACGCCACTGTATTTTTTACAAGTTGTTGTAACGAATTTATATTCTAATGCACAAAATACTTAAAAAAGGAAACTTGAATTTTTTTCCTAAAGTTCACTGTTCTCAAGTTATTCATACCAACATAAAACCCTTGTGGCAGACACTTCTAACCATAATATTACAAGAATATTTATGTTTATGCTTAAAAGTAAGTGCAATTTGTAAGCACATCAACAAATTTCTTTACACTCATCGCTTTCATCTTTTTGGATTAAAACAATATTTGGAAAATCACGACAAAGGAATGAAATTTTAAAAGCATTTGACGATGATCCTCGGCTAAATAGGTACACGAAGAACGTCTTGGCAACTTGGGGTGAATAAATCGAAAATTTGAAAAGTTCTACGTTAGGATGGCAGAAATCCGTACCATTTACAATCTGTGCAAAATTGACTTCCGGGAGATGCATAGAGACGCCTGAATTTTTATCAGTGGTTGTTTGAATTCTTACTAGAAATACTTTGGACCGATGAGGCTACGTTAACAAGGCCAGGGGTAGTGGATTTTTACAATCTGGATATTTGGTTACATGAAAATCTTCATGAAATTCGGAGTCATTTCTAAACTTTCTAGAAAACTAGCTGGATACAAATGGATGGTGCTCCTGCGCATTTTAAGAGAATAATACAAGAATGGCTTAATGAAAATTATATGAGATGATGGATAGGTAGAAGACCAAATGCCAATGTCAACCATAATGGTGCAGAGGGTCCAGTGTCTTGGCCAGCCAGATTGCCAGATCTAAACTCCCTGGACTTCTATGTTTGGGGTGACCTACCTGAAAAGTTTACTCTACTCCAATAGATACTAGACCATAACTACTGCAGCGAATATCGAATCGATGTGGGTGGTTCGCATTTTAAACAATTGCTGTAAATATTTAACGTTAATTTTGTTTCTTGTTTAGTTGTTGTTGCTTGGTAAATGTATTTTTATTATTTTAATTGTTGTTTAATTGTTCTTATTTGTAAAGATAATGCCTCCAGGGAAAACTAAAACACCAGGAACACTACCTCACAAGTGATGTGGAAAGAATTTTTTTGATATGCTTACAAATTACACTTATTTTTAAGCATAAACATAAATATTTTTGTAATATTATGATTTGAAGTGTCTGCCACAAGGGGATTGTATTTGTATGAATAACTTGAAAATGGTGAACCTTAAGGAAAAAATTCAAGTCACCTTTTTTACGTATTTAGTACATTAGAATATAAATCCGTTACAATAACTTGTAAAAAATACAGTGGCGTAGGTTTTTTTTTATAAAAAGGGGGTGACCCCTGTCCAGTTGTACACCACTGGTTAAACCTTTAGAGCTCATATTTCAAGAAATGCAAAGCCTATTATCGTACATTATTTGTACCAAATTTTATTGAGATCGGTTAATAGATTCCTGAGATATAAACAAAAAAATATATTTTTTTAACAACTTCAACACCCTGTATCTCTAAAACGAGGCCGTTCCAGACCTATGTTTATAAGGCAAACTCCTATTATTTTAAAGAGATCTATCTGTCCTCGAAGTTTCCTGCATAAAATTCGGACCACCCTGTATATCACCAACATTTTTTTGGTTAATGTTTTAAAATCAAATGGCTTTTGTTAACCGTTTTGCTACAAACAGTCTACAGGATGTTGATAAAACTATCGTATATGTGGTTGTGCAGGCAACGTTAGTTTTTGACATTTTCGTATATAACACCCGACTATGACTGGTGAACTATAGCTACAAGATAGATGTGGTGGTATTTACTTCTGAACGAGTTCCTTAGTCCACCCATACCTTCATTTTACTGATATATTTCTAATATTTTACTAATGTGTTTTTGATAACACTAATTAGTTGTAGAGATGTGAAGAATTTTCAGTAGTAAAATGTAAACCTAACATGGGGACCGCCTAGCCGGGTGTCTTAGCCGGTGGATTTCGATCTGCCGAGGTAAACATCACGGACACGCAGGCTGGAATTTGGATGGGTGACTTAAGGCAGGCTCGGGGATGTGGCTGTGGCAGCCTACCAGAGACCTAGGTCGCTCAACATTTTCCGCACGCGTGTCCCGATAAATTGAAATCAAAAAATGTTAAATAAAAGAACGACCATCAACATTCCAAAAAAATCTTATAATACTTTTTTGTTGAAAATTACTTGTATAATAACCCCCTGAAGTTTGGCCATCAGCATCCGTTACACCCTGTATATTTTCTATAGAAATAGACAGCATAAATATTAATTTTTAATTACTAGACGGGATTTTATGAAAAATGTGCCATAAAAGCAAGATATTACAATTTCGCATTAATAACAGAAAAATCGCCAGCTAATTTTCAGTATTATGGGTTTATAACAACTCACTAATACCTATTTAATTGCTGATAAAATAAAAGTATGTAAAAGAATAAATAGTTACGTAGCTTTAACATGGTACGGCAGTATTAAGAAAGTACAATAGCATGGAATTCTTCCAGTAAGTATAGAGTAATTATCTTGGAATATTCCTATATATTTTTTCTTAGATGCCGTTCTTAGCCTGTTATATTAACAATGCCTGCGCGATCCACTTGCTGCACCATCTACTGCTAAGCGCTCGTCCGCGTTCTAATTGCAAATGGGGAAAATAATTAAAATTACCTGCATGGGGCCCCCGAGGGCAAAGATCAAGAGTAATAGTCTGGGCAAGGGGCTAAGCCCTAGGCCACATACCTACGTGGAGGACTCTGGGAGGGCAAAGACCTACGTGGGGTACTGCGGGAATGCGGGGGATCTAAATTCAAATTTCCCGCCCTGTTCTCTGATTGGCCGGGAAAGTGGGGAAAAATGAAGTGGAGGGGGAAAATTCGTCAAAAATGACCAGTATGAACCTTCATAAGAAAAAGCATGGGATTTTGGCGTTGTATGAAAATAGCACAACTACTAACGCGTTAGCTGAGGACTCACGACGCAGGGGAATATACAATTCTTATTATATATTTTTTAAAAATACTTACATTTTCCTAATGCAGCATCCGTGTGTAAAATATTTTGAATAATTTATATTCAATAAAAATGTAGTTAAATGCTTTTTTTTCTAAGATTTATACAGGATGTCTCATAATTAGCAGCCAACCCTGAACAGGCCGATTCTATGATCAAAACTAAGTAAAAAAGTTTTTATTAATATGGGTCCGGAAATGCTTCCTAAGGGCACAGGGACCCATTGAAGAGGGAGGAATGGAAATAATTTTTTTGCAATATCTCTCAATCGCGTTGTGATAAATGAATGAAATTTGGTATACACAGCTAAATTTTGATGAGCAATTTGATGGACTAATCCATTTATTTCCACAAGGTCCATTGGGGTGGGTACGGGGGGGCCCTTGGTACTTTGCGTGTGTAACTTTTTCATCTTTGACTTTTTAACAAATTGGACAGCAAATTCCGTTTTCCCGAACTGTTTTACGTTAAAAAGGTACTCTTGTTTCAAATCGTTATCTTTAACGGTTTCTGAGAAAATCGCTCTTGAATTAATCCCACTTTGGTCAATTTCATAGTAATTTAAACAAAAAATAATAATAATAATTTAATACGTAATCAGTAATACACATTATTGATGTAGAACAATTATGATATGATGATTTGTTTATGGCTTTTGCGATGGTAATGCTGCGCGGCAGAACGCGAGTACGGCAGAAGGTTTCCAAACAGAAGGCTGACATCAAGGAGGACATTCCTCACTGTATTCCGCAATTTAGCTGCAACCGTCACTTTTCGAAGGGATCATAAGATGGAAACTTAATTTTGATAACAGACAACAAGCTATTTTAAAAACTGTTCAAAAAACCCTCCACCTTCTCTGATACAAAGTCTTGCCCTACGTGTAACACTTCTCGAAGCTATTAAGATGCTAAAACGGTTTTGACGAATTTCATTGGCTGCATCATTGATACGCTGCAGCAATTCCTCACGGGTATCGACTTCGGTGGCGTAAACTTTTTGATTTAGATATCCCCAGAAAAAGAAGTCCAGCGGGGTTAGGTCGGGAGAACGCGGCGGCCAAGCTACCGGTCCGTGCCTCCCTATCCACCGTCCAGCGAAATTTTCGTTTAGGAAATTTAGAACATTGCGACCACTATGTGCCGGGGCTCCATCGTGTTGAAAAAACATGTTACGTCGTAAATTTAGAGGCAGATCATCGAGAATTTGGGGAAGATTTTCTTGAAGTAAGTTTAAATAAAGATTTGAATTGAGACGTTGTGGAATTTCAATAGGTCCAATCAGAGTGTCGTGAATTATTCCCGCCCATAAATTTATGGAAAACCGTTGCTGGAAGTTTGTTCTCCGAACAACATGTGGGTTCTCTTCTTCCCAATAATGAGAATTATGAAAATTTAATTTTCCATTTCGGGTAAAAGTAGCTTCGTCACACCACAAAATTTTGGAAGCTTGCTCGTTGTCCAGCGACAAAATCCAGCGACAAAATTGCATACGTGGCGCAAAATCTTCTGGTATCAAGCCATGTACACGTCGATAGTGATAGGCATGTAGACCTTGTCGCTTTAATATTCTTCCAACCTGAAATGTTAGTAGCACATCTAATCAATTCTGTTAAGGAAATCTTTAAGATATGTAGTACCGTTGGCCGAGGAACATTTATTTGCCTTGAAATGTTCCGTATGCTAGTCGTAGGATCTTGTTCAATAGCGTCAAGGACCTCCGCTTCCCTATTAATCCTGGGACGTCCTTGACCCGGTGCCTTTCGAAAAGTGGCGGTTGCAGCTAAGTTGCGGAATACCGTAGGGAATGTCCTCCTTGATGGCAGCCTTCGGTTTGGAAACCTTCTCCCGTACTCGCGTTCTGCCGCTGCAGCATTACCATCGCAAAAGCCATAAATAAATATCATATCAACTAACTCTTGTCCCGTAAACTCTTCCATTTTTTTCGCTTAGAACTATTAAATTGGCAATCGGGTTGACAATACTTTGACATAAGAATACCTTGATAATTTTGTTTAAATTACTATGAAATTGACCAAAGTGGGATTAATTCAAGAGCGATTTTCTCAGAAACCGTTAAAGATAACGATTTGAAACAAGAGTACCTTTTTAACGTAAAACAGTTCGGGAAAACGGAATTTGCTGTCCAATTTGTTAAAAAGTCAAAGATGAAAAAGTTACACACGCAAAGTACCAAGGGCCCCCCCGTACCCACCCCAATGGACCTTGTGGAAATAAATGGATTAGTCCATCAAATTGCTCATCAAAATTTAGCTGTGTATACCAAATTTCATTCATTTATCACAACGCGATTGAGAGATATTGCAAAAAAATGATTTCCATTCCTCCCTCTTCAATAGGTCCCTGTGCCCTTAGGAAGCATTTCCGGACCCATGTTCATATGAACTTTTTTACTTAGTTTTGATCATAGAATCGGCCTGTTTAGGGTTGGCAGCTAATTATGAGACACCCTGTATAATTATTGTTTGAACAAATTTTCAATGTTTAAACAAATTGAATACAATGTACGTATAAAAACTTTATAAATTTGAGTAATATTCATTAATAGAATAAAGAAAAATACGAGAAATGTACAGCAAATTAAAAAGTAGTAATTATCAATACGTTAATAGGTCGATAATAATTAACAATAATTCGCATTTGAAAATGCGATATTTGGACTTTTCAGCTCGCGAGACATCGATTTAAAAAACATCAAATTCGCACCACTAGAAGCCGAGATAATCAAAATTTTTAAGCGCGCCGCTATTTTGAACGCGCGATTTCAATTTCGAGACGGCTCACATTGGGGCAGAATCCCAAAAAGCTGGCAAAAGTCAAAATCTTTAGAAATCGATCTGAAATTTTTTACTCGTGGGTTTTTGGGGTCGCTGATAACGAATTTGGAGTCAGAATTACAAAATTCAATGTGGAGGATTTATTATAGACATCAGAAGTAGAAATATTTTGTAAATAGGGATTTTCCGAGTCGTAGATTAAGAATTAAAAGATTATGAAATACAAAATGGCTATAATATGGTAAACATAAGAAATAAACCAAATAAAAAATTGTTCATTAAAAATTGTTATTTACAATAATTATTTCAAAATAAATATAATTTCAGTATTCTTTTTAAACAACAACAATTACAATAATGTCACATTTATCAAGCATGAAGAAGATGTAAAAATGACAATTGACATTAAACTATTCATATATTTCGTTAAATACGCCCGGAATAATTTATTTGAATCCCGTGCCAAATGACAATTGACATTAAGCTATTCATATATTTCGTTAAATAAGTCCGGAATAATTTATTTGAATCNTGTAAAAATGACAATTGACATTAAACTATTCATATATTTCGTTAAATACGCCCGGAATAATTTATTTGAATCCCGTGCCAAATGACAATTGACATTAAGCTATTCATATATTTCGTTAAATAAGTCCGGAATAATTTATTTGAATCCCGTGCCAAAGTTGTAATATAGAATTCCAGTTTTTTCATAAAAGAAAAGAATCATCACCAGATAAAAAATCTTCATTTGTAGCATCCGTCGAATCTTCTGAAGTTGAAAGAATTTCTTCTTTATCTGCAATCTTCCCATATCTTACATCATCCAGAGAAGGCGAAATTCATTTTACTCTACATTTTACAAAAACCTATGCAAAAAGTTGTTAGGCACTTATAGGCAGCTCATTTTTTTTTAGTTTACAGATAATAGTTTTGTCTTTTTTGTCCATTAAGTTAAATGACAGAATTCTGCAGAATTATTAAACTTTTTTCTTCAAAACCAAATTATGTTTTCATTTTATAACGCAAAATTCAAGTTTGGTAGCCAATTACTATTTTTTATAAAAAAATATTGAGTATTTTAACCTACATAATCATAATCTGCGTACATTTATGAGTTGATTCCACTTTGTTAGAGATAAATCGGTGAACTCTACACGAAATTTATAACCAGTTAAACACAACTACTCCTTGTGTTCCTACGCGCGAGCCAGGTATTGCTCGAGTTGCGGTCGCCTTTGTAGTAATTTAAGAAGCAAGTATAAGGGGATTTGACCCTAATAGTAATGGATTCTGAGATTTGGGATATTACTCTAGCCTATCCAACAGTAAAAATTACCGAACTAGAAACTTTATTTTTTTACTTTTGGACAGCTTTTTGAGATTCTGCCCCACTGTGCGGCCGGATTAGCCGAACTTTCGACTCCCGCCACTACCTCCCATACATTTTTCCTGAATTTCATGCTCGGTCCAATAGTTTTAATCGACATTTTATATGGGTTGCACAAGGGCGCAAGTTTTGCAAATTCACTCCCGGAAAGTACTCGGAATGACAAAGGTATTTGTTTAAAAAACAGCCCTCCAGACCTCGTGTTACGCCACAAATGCTGGTCAACTTTGATCGACTATAACTCTGGAACCAGTTAACAAATCACCACGTTTTTTTTTAAAGAAGCGTCTTTCCGAGTACTTTAAAAGCATAATTTTAAAAAATAATAATTATAATGAATTTATAAAGTTATTCTATTTGTTTATAAGCGCAAAAATTACGCATATCTTTAAACAATTACCACGGCTCTCCTAATTAACAGATTTCAATTTTTCTAGACGTATTTTAAAGCTTGACCTTTTTTATGTGATAAAATTTTCAAGTATCTAGAAGTTTTAATTTAGACTCAGTTCAATTTGCAAAAATTTCAATTTTTTTTCAAAAATCTGGGTTGCAAAATTATTACTCGAAAACTGTCGCACCGATTTTAACGAAAATTGGTATGATGTTTTATTACATCAAAAAGATTTTTTTGGCCAAGTATGAAGATCCTACCTATAATATAAGTACTTTAATAAAAATCGCAAAAATATTGTAATTTTTTTCACTTTTTTTTTGTTTTTACTATTGCAATAATGATGTATTTTTTTATTTAAAAATAGGTATATCATGTATAAAATTTAATTACGAATTTTTTTTCCTTTTCAATTCTTCTCTAAAATGAATAGTTTTTGAACTGTGTTGAAAAAAGAGAAAAAAAATGGAATTTTTTCCAATTTTTTCACTATTTGTTTAATAATAAATTTAGCACACGTTTTAAAGCGCGCGCATAGTGAAATTATGTTTTGTTATATCATTTTGGAGCCATTAACGCAAAAATTAGCGATACTATATAAAATATCCATACATGGGTGTTTTGAAACAGATCCCGCCTGGTCTATAGGCCGTGACAGATTGATTGGATTATTATGGTAAATGTAGCAATATATGAAAATATGTGTTATCCCAGTAATGTCATCATGTAACCAATTGTTTATTGTTACAGTTTATACATAACTTTTGGTTTGAAAATTGTTACAATTCACTATTATTTGAAAAACTATAGGTAATTTTGAATAATAATGATGTATGTATGTATGTATGTATGTCGAAGGGTGATGGAATTGCTTTTCCACCGCGGCACTTAGACCTTATTAGGCCCCTTGTACACCCTCCTTCATTACTCGAGTACTTTTCTTCAAACCATCCTATTTATTACACGGGTGGCTTGGTGGCAAAGTCTCATACAGATTATCTATGATAGCATGGTCTTGAGTTACAGAGATTTTCTTTGCTCTGTTCTCATTACCATTTATCGGGGACTACACGCATGCGGAAAATGTTGAGCGACTCAGGTCTCTGGTAGGCTGCCACCGCCACGTCCCCGAGTCTGCCTTAGGTCACCCATCCAAATTCCAGCCTGCGTCCGTGATGCTTACCTCGGCAAATCGAAATCCACCTGCCAAGACACCCGGCTAGGCGGTCCCTATAATAATGATATTTTCACATATTGAAAAGTATGGTGCCTACCTAATATGTTTGTATTGTACTATCAATGCAATTTCAATTCTATTCAAGCACTTTCGGAATATAGAAAACCTTCACAAACATGAATATCTTAAGAAAAACAGGGCAACAAAAATAAGCTGTTAATAAAATAGGTTAACAGAAATTTAAATTATGTAAATAGGAAAAATGAGCAAAACAGTTTATTACGAAAAAATGGTTTCAAACTTTATAAGGCGAAAAAAGAGCATCTCTTGAGGCAGGAAGATAACCCGAGGAGATTAGGGTTATGTAGGTGGTGACAAGAATATGCAGATGAATTCTCTGGTCAGATGTGTCTACTTTTTGTAAAAATGGATTTTTTAATAGAAACATCAAATGGACTAATGGTAATTTATATTGACACAGAGAAACTGCATTTCAACAGAGGTTTTTAGTAAACGTTTGGGTTAGAATTCTTAATACCAAATTCATAGGACCTTACTTCTATGACGGTGAACTGATGGGTGAGAGATATTTCATTATATTCATTATTTTTTTTGTAGTTGGCATGTTTAAAACAATTTCTGCATTAATCTACATTTTTATACCAAAATTATAAAAAATGTAATAAATGTAAAAGATAAAGGCGGCATATGTAATACATCGCATGAAAGAGGAAAAAACAAGTAATTTATTGTATCCTAATGTTCACGCCCAATTTTAAATAAGTATTTCATTATTATTATTTTTTGTTTTCTTAATACTCTCTTCGCTAGAGGGCACTTCCGCGCTCACTCTGGCGTTTAAAACAGTCTGAATAGAGTCGCCGGCGGGTATCCTTGTTGTACCTCATAGTGATAATATTTTGTGCTGAAATTTCCGCATCCGCGTTCCCGCCTATACAGTCCACTTCCTACCCTACCACCTGTTCCGGAAGAGCTCCAGAGAGTCACCAAGGGGCTCCTTCGAAGATGACGCTCTCCGAGAATACCAGGTACTCTCAAACATTTTTTTCCCGCATTTTCTTTAACCGCAGCCCGTTCGGTAACACCTGCTTCGATGACAATTATTTTTTTGTCCGCATAGAGGGCGCAGCAAATTACATAGGAAAATTCAAAAATTCGTTTACACTAGGTGAAAAATATCAATTTTGCCATGAAATTTTATTAAAATAAGTTTTCTCTTTTCTCTTAAAATAAAAAGGTTAGACAGCCCTAAACTTTCGGTACTTTTTCGTTTTTTTATGACTATAAAGTTGGCCATGGATCTCAAATTTGTTTTTACAAACATCAAGCCCTCAAAAAATGTAACGGAAAACATACAAATTTTTTACGTTTTTAAGTGAGATACATAGGAGTGGCCGTCTTATAATAGACAGCCTGTAGATCGCGGCTGCTGACGTCTGCTACTAACAACGGTGTCTTTTGCCGCCCCTGGAACGTGGCGCCGGGGTCCCACGCACCCCTTGCATCCCCCGATTGGCGCGGCCCTGATGCTAACATATCGAATTCAGCATACAGTCGAAATTTGAGAATAATTCGTAATTATACAGTGTCCCCCTAAAGTCGTGCACGAATTCATTATTAGGTAAACAAAAGAAATTATTAAAAATTCCCGAAACAGGTCGATTTTTTAATTTAATTTACTATTTTTTCAAATAATAATTTAATATACAGGGTGACCTATGTTCGAGTAATGACGTCATCACATTAAAATGGAACACCCTACTTTTTTCCAATTTTCGGATTGCCCTAACTGAGCTGATTCCAAAAATATACCACAAGTTGCTTCTAATTGTTACAGGGAGGACAACTATACCCAAATTATTTACAAATACTAAATTTATTTACAAATAAATAAACTAAAAATTGAATCAAATCACCACATATCATTTTAAAATGTCATTATTTTTTGCTATAATTTCTTTGATGCTTTTTTAATTTTATCTGCCTGATAGAACGTGCTCGTGTATTTTTAGCAGGCAATCATTTTTAAATGGTTTGTTAAGATTGTACAAGTAAATCCAATTTGAATGATTCTTCCTTAAAATATTGAGTATTTTTTAATTAATTAAAAAACATGATTCTAAGTGAAACCGAACGGATCGAAATTCTTATGATGATCGGATATGGTGATAGAATTCGAATTCATGAGGAAGTTTGTGTTTTGTTTAATAAAATTCATTCCATTCGTCCACCAATAAATCGATCCACGGTTAGCCGAACTGAAGCAAAGTTTCGAAATCATGGTCATGTTAAAGATATGCCCAGATCTGGCCGACCGACTGTAGATGAAGAAGTGCAGTTACAAGCCCTTTTGACCATTCATGAAAACCCGCAATCCAGTCTGAGAGTCGTAGCAGATAATTTAGGAATGAGTGAAAGTACATTGAGTAGACTTCTTCACAGAAACAAGTATCATCCCTACAAAGTCCACTTAGTACAAGAATTATGTGACGATGATTTCGACAGACGCACAGAATTTTGCGAAATGATGATGGAAGAATGTCAGGCAGATCCGGATTTTGTGAAACGCATAATTTTCTCCGACGAGTCGTCTTTTTATTTGAATGGCACCGTCAATAAACAGAATTGTCGGTACTGGTCAGATCGCAATCCACTTTGGATGATGGAAGCACACACTCAGCATCCCCAAAAGGTCAATGTTTGGGCCGGAATTGTTGGTAATCGAATTTTGGGGCCGTATTTCTTTGAAGGAAATTTAGATGGTGCAAGATATTTTGTATTTCTTCAGTTTCATTTAGTTCCTTCCTTGAGTGTTCTATTTCCAAATGAAGAAGATCCAGATTTGCTGCTGCTGTTCGCCGCTATTTAGATGACGTGTTTCCTCATCGGTGGATTGGCAGAAGAGGACCTAAGGAATGGCGAGAATACATCCAGCGCCGGATCCCGTTATGGGACAAAAATAAGCCAATAGAAATATTAGTAGGTGTGGCTTGGATATTTGGCGCACTTTTTCAATTTGCTGCGAAAGCGAAATCAATTTGTGCTTTCTAAGGTAGAAAATATAAAAATATGTAATTGTAATGTAAAAATATATTATATAGGTACATATTTTTTTTATTATGCTATGGGATAATTTCAAGTTCTTTTAGAAAAGTTTTATTTAATTAATATGTATATTTTGGTTAACGCTATCTAAATTAAGAGTAAAAACACAGGAATGTAAAGGATTTTTTTATTACTTATTTTTTATTTCCATTGTTACTTTTTCTCTTTTGTTTTTTAATAACTCTTCGTCCAGCTGAGGTTTTTTGGATTGGGATAATTCTTCCTCTTCTTCGACTACCATCAGCTCCTGAAAAAATTACTCAATTACTTAATCGATCATGGTCTTTATTTAAATATTAAAAATTGTTTATTTCGTCTATTTTTAAACAGCACTTTACAGTTTAAACAAATATGTATACATATTATTTCTATAAAACTGTAAACCATATAAATAAAAAAAAACACTATATACGATACAATACAGGGTATTCAATTTAAAAATAATATAACTTTGATCTGCCACCCTTTTATGCAACACCCTCTGTATCTACGAAAATATATTTTGCAAAAAGTTTACACTAAACCCTACGACTTTCGTATTTAACATATTAATTAACAAAATAAAAAATAATACACCAACAGCCAAGAAAAAATGTCATAAAACCGACACCAAAACAGGTCAAGACCAAAACCAGTAGAGAAGACACAGTATTATTTATTAGGTATTTAACACATACCAAATTTCAACACTTAGGTGTTGAAGAATCCTCACGTAACTGCTATAGGAAGAAAACATATATTAACACCCTTTCAGGAATGTAAAATTGATATATTATAATAATTTAGAAAATAGCAAAAAATTCTTACCAAACCCAAATGTGGCTATTGCTGATGAAAATGATGCTGGTGTTTTAATTTTATGCAATGTAGAAATCATTTTTTCCATACTGCCGGTTACCTCTAGTGGTGATTTTTCATAATATTTATCAAAACATTGATTCATTATAGCTAACAATTCTGTATATCTTTTTCGGCTTTCATCAGGATCAAATATTGGTACATCCATAGTACTAGTTGAAGGTAGGCTTGTGTTCTCCGAAAATGACAATATGTTTTCCTCTTTTGTTTGTGTTAAAGCAGGGCTCGATTCAGTTTCACGTGTAACAATTAAAGGTAAAAGCCGCTCACCTTTACTGGGTTGCCCAGTAGCCACCAAATAAAGGTTTTCTTTAATCTTAAGGTTATCTATTTTATTAATGTATTTGTCGATGCAAAACAGAGCATTTGCCCAATGAATATGTTTGCAAATGGCACTTAAAAAAGAGAAGTTTTGGTAAGGTTTTGGAAACATACATATTAACAATAATTTTATAGGTATAGTATAGCATCATATTTTTTTTAGGAAACAAATTCAATCTTCTCCAAGCATAAATTTAAATCTTTATTACCTGTACTTCCCACTGTGCATGAGCATATGAGGACTTCAGTATTAACTAAATACAATAAATTTGGTTTGGTTTCACTCGGGACAGCAACTATGTTTTCATTAAGTTTCTTAATGAGTTTTATTAAATCTAAAGGAGGCATTTTTATGTCCTTATCCAAAAGATTTTTACTGGGGCGGTTGCTGGTAGCATCAAAAGTTTTCTCTATGTGTAGTCCTAGTAAATTTGGTCAACATAAAATCTACCATTTGCATTAAGTTAAATGCTTTTATACGGGAAAAGATTTTGTCTTTGATTTGACGAATTGTACTTTCGGAATAATTATTGGTATGATTGTTTTTCATTAACACACCACGTCTATAGGCCTTCACCCAAAATTCGCGTTTTGGCCACCAATAATTATTTAAATAATTGATGTATTTAGGGAATAATTTTGCATTTTTAACAGCTATAGCATATTTGGCTGTCGCCTCCTCCAAACTGTTTGCATATAGAATATTTTGAAAATCTCTATAAATACTTGTTTGCTCGTCTCTGTGAATACCATTTTTTGATTTTGAGAGCCATCTAAAGACTGCCTGCAAAACATGAAATATGCATAGCATTCTTTTTGACCCAGGCCAAGTATCGCCAATGGCTTTTTGTTCAGATTGAGGATCGTCTGTCATGAAAACTGCTGGACCTTCCTCATGTCCCCCAAAAATAGGTTCTCCTACAAGTTCCTTGATTATGTTGAAGCCAGATTTGATGGCATCTACACATTCAGATGTTGTAATTATAAGCCCTAGTGGTAAAGCTCCACATTCACTGTGTGTCAACATAACAAAAATCCGACTTCTATCCCTATCCATGGTTCCCGAAGAATCAACACAATTTCAGAAGCAGCTTCCACATATTTATGGACTCTCTTCATAATAGGAGTACAAAGCTTAAAAAATATATATATAAAAACCTTGAAAAATGTTTAGATTGTATATTCAATGTATTTGTTTATTCAACTTACCCAATAACATAATCATCATTTTCTTTTCCCATTAAAATCATTTTTGCACATTGATCTTTTTGTTTAGCATTGTACAGCGTAAGTTTATTTTCTAAAAATACTTTTGCATCATTGTCAAATTTGATAGGGCCATAATTTTTCTTAAATTCTTTCATGTGTAAGTCATAGCAGTATTTATAACTTGGACATCTATTCCTGTCTGCTAAAGCTGTGATGTAGTCATCACAAGTTAGCTGGATATTGCACTTAATCATTTCTAATGCTGTTCCTGCTGTATGTCCATTCTCGTAAAGACCTAATAACTCTAATATTCTCTTACATTATTGCTAACTTTCCGAAACAAAGAATCTGCATTGCCTGTCTTATGATTGTGTGTTACAACAAGAGTTATTTCACAGGGTGCTTCTCGTAAAAGTTGAAATTTTTCTTGGGTGCCCCTGTATTTTTTTCTAATAATAACATGAATTTTTACTGTTAATTTTGAAGGGCAGTTGGTATTTCTCGTTTTATTTTTTGAAGATGGTTCGTAGGTTTTTGAGCACCGAGTAAAGTTATATTATTGTGAGCCTTAAATAAAACTTTTTAAATTTTAGTAAATACTTTTAATAAACTACCTATTCGATATATTATGTATAGGTACCTATCTATCAATTAAATATTTCACCTTAGTCTCCTTTTAAGTTTAATCCGTTCTCCAGCCTCAATATCCGTATTACTGATAACGTATGATGAATTTGTTATGTTTTCAAACTCTCTTAACCATTTACCAAACTCTTCTTTGTTCGTGCAATTAACAAAAAACTGCAACTGGACGTTGGGTAACTTATCTTCACCTTTTATAATCTTTTTCTCCATAATTTTTGTTCCCCAGCCAGGTGGCAAAACAGACTAAAAAATTGGTAGATTTAATAATAGGTAGTTGTTCTTATTACTATACTATATACTATAGAAATTTGATTTGGTACTCACATTAATGAATTCTTCATTTAACGAGGAAGACACAACGTTTTCCATTTACACGTTACTTAATATTTTCCACAAAACACCGATACCTAAGATATACTCTTAAGCTTTTGACAAGCAAACTTAGCAAACAAACAAAAAGACACTGCTAAAGACTATAAAATGAGGATGGATAAGATCAAAGGAAAACCATCGGAAAACAATAATCAATAATAAATAGCTGCCTGAAATCTGAAAAATTATGTTAGCTTAAAAGTTTAAACGTCACGTAAAATGTCAACGGCCTGAACTCCGCCCACAAGCATCATTTTAATTAGCTTATTTTAGCCTCATTACGGAATCCGGCGCTGGATGTATTCTTGCGGAATGGCCCGCCAGACCACCAGATTTAACACCGCTCGACTTTTTTCTTTGGGGTTATGTAAAAAGCAAAATATACGTCAATAAACCAAACAGTATTAATGATCTGAAGGAACGAATTCGGCAAGAAGTTCGAGCGATCCCGCCTGAAGTCATTGGGAATGTACAGCAAGAATTTACTTCCCGTCTGGCCCATTGTTTGTCAACAATTTGAACATTTAATTTAGGTGTTTCTGGTGATTTGATTCAATTTTTAGTACGTTTATTTATTTGTAAATAAATTTAGTATTTGTAAATAATTTGGGTATTGTTGTCCTCCCTGTAACAATTAGAAGCAACTTGTGGTATATTTTTAGAATCAGCTCAGTTAGGATAATCCGAAAATTGGAAAAAAGTGGGGTGTTCCATTTAAAAAAAATTGTGATGACGTCATTACTCGAACATAGGTCACCCTGTATATTAAATTATTATTTGAAAAAATTGTAAATTAAATTCAAAAATCGACCTGTTTCGGGAATTTTTAATAATTTCTTTTGTTTACCTAATAATGAATTTGTGCACGACTTTAGGGGGACACTGTATACATATAATTTTTTAGTTTGTTACTAGTTGTTCCAAGCCACCATTACTTGGATTTGCTCATCTTGAGCCACCATTTTCAATTCGATGTGTGGAAGTGGGCGATGATGAAGATACAGGTGATACAATTGGTGAGTTGCATTTCAGATACACTGACTTGACTTTCTTTAAGGTAGTATAACTACATAGTAAATTAAATAAAGGTTCACAATTTCGCGAAAATAGACCTTTCATATTATACTTTTCTTATAATTTTTAAGATGCAATTGGGGTAATTATTTATATCTTTTTGGTGCTTTCTTAACTAACTGCATAATTGTAAGTAACAAGTAATTATAACAAGATGCAAATTTTGAAAATTATCCGCCTATGAAAATTTTTTTTAATAGACAGTGTATAAATATTATTAGTAGATATAATAGGCGGTTTCTGGACCAGGAAGTGACGTGGCAAGGCCACCGGGGGTCAAGGTCACCCCAAGGTCATGCCAAGGTCACCTGGGGTCAAGGTCGCCTAGGGTCAAGGTTACCTGGGGTCAAAGTCACATGGTCAGTGTCCATCGCTCCTTCAGCGGCTTATAGTGGGCATTGTCGTTGTGCAAGAGATGCGTGGGTGTTGGCATGCAAGAAGTGTCATGGCGGCATGGAAGTGACGTCATACAAGAAGTATCATGGCGGCATGGAAGTATCGTCATACAAGAAGTGTCATGGCGGCATGGAAGTGACGTCATACAAGAAGTATCATGGCGGCATGGAAGTATCGTCATACAAGAATTATCATGGCGGCATGGAAGTGACGTCACATGGCCAGTTGGTGGTAAATTTAAAATTCAATCACGATAAGGGGAGGTCAATGACCTCCAAACAGCATTGCGTCATTCTTATCTGGTATTGCAGCATTCGAGGCCAAGTTTCTACAAGTTCAGTCCTGTTTGCTACAGGTTCAGACCTGTTTTCTACTGGTTCAGACCTGTTTTCTACTGGTTCAGACTTGATTTCTACAGGTTCAAACCTGTTTTCTACTGGTTCAGACCTGTTTTCCTGCCTCAGACCTGTTTTTTAATATAAACTGTAACCTGATATGACTAGTGTAAGTTGTTATTAGCCTTTTGGAATGCAGGAAGTTACCAAGGTTATCAAAAAATAAAAGACATGTTACTTAACATTTTAATTTATTATATCAGCCAAGTCCATTTGCCATAGGTCATCAAGCCAACTTTGTAGGGATGTTTGGAAGAAATCTTTTTTCAAACGTTCCAGTAGCTCCAAGAGAGTTTGCCATTCGTAGGTAGAAAATGATAATTTATTGCCATTACCATTCCTTATAATTATTGCAGGACTGAAGGATTTAGCTGGACTTAATCCACACTGTATTTGAATGTTAACATTAGATATTAGTGGAAAAACATTACTTAGCAAGTATATCTGCTCCCACCGTGCGGCTTCTTCATATTTAGCCAGAATATTATCGAGAGGCTTACTATAATCGTAATTTTCTTCATCACTTAAATTAGCGGACACTTCACTCATTTTGCATACAACTTGCTCGTTCGATGAAATAACGTTGGTGTTCTCGTTAACAAAAATTGCAACTTGATAGTCTGTTTCCTTTAATACTGCCACGCTAGTATAATCTGTAATCTGATATATTATTTCCTTTAACAGCATTGCGTCATTCTTATCCGATATTGCATCATTCGAGGTTAATGACCTCCAAACAGCATTGCATCATTCTTATCTCGTATTGCATCATTCGAGGCCAAGTTTCTACAGGTTCAGACCTGTTTTCTACTGGTTCAGACCTGTTTTTAGCAGAAACTTTAACCTGATATATTATTCCTTTAACAGCATTACGTCATTCTTATTTGGTATTGCATCATTCGAGGCCAATGACCTCCAAACAGCATTGCGTCATTCTTATCCGGTATTTCATCATTCTAGACGTCACGTCAAGGTCATCGACCTCTGGTTGTCTGGGGTTAAGGTCGCCTCAATTTAAGACTTGTTTTCTACTGGTTCAGACCTGTTTCCTACAGGTTCAGACTTGTTTTCTACAGATTCAGACCTGTTTTCTTCAGGTCCAGACTTGTTTTCTACTGGTTCAGACCTGTTTTCTACAGGTACAGACTTGCTTTTTAGTATAAACTGTAACTTGATATATTATTTCCTTTATAATTGTAGTGTTAGCAAAAATTTTAGCCTAATATGTAGGCTTGTTAGTAAATTGGCAAGAGCCTCTTTAGCTCAGTGGTAGAGCAATGGTCTTGTAAACCGGAGGTCATGAGTTCAAATCTCACAGGAGGCAATTACATTTTTATCAAAAATGTCAGGTGTGGAATTCGAACCCACGCTCCGTTTGGGAACCAAGGCTTAAACAAGGCGCCTTAACCACTCGGCCAACCTGACTCGATAGGTATATGAAAAAGAAACGAGAAATTTTTTTTTATATCTATTTATTGGCATAAGGTAGGTGTAATACATGATGTATATGGGATAGTTATTTAATATCATATTCGAACTGTTGCTGAAAGTTCTTTATAACATAAAGTACACCTTTTTTTATGCATTCCACAAATCCAGCAGACTTCCACATGGGCGCAAGGTAGAAAAATAACGTTTCGTTCTCGCTTTCGACATATTCGGCAAACCTTTTCAGGTGGTCTCCAGCATTCGTCCTCAGGAACGGAATTTGGCATTACTTCGATTGGCTTCCTACCAGACANAAGTCATTCCAGACGAGCAGTTCGCCTTCCGACCCAATCACTCCACTGAACTCCAAATCTGACCTTACCGAGCACATCACGGCGGCTTTCAACAGAGGGGACAGTACACCGGTGCTGTCTTCCTGGACGTCGCAAAGACCTTCGATACGGTTTGGCATGAAGGCCTACTGATGAAAATGCTCACCAACCAATATCCCATATCCTTTACCAAACTCATAAATTCCACATGCAATTCAGGACACCTTGTATCTAACTATGTGAGAAATTAAATATTGAAATATTTAAAAGAAGTATATTTGTAATATATAACAAAATAAATAAACAAAAAGGTATTATTCTATGTCACCAACATTACTTCTGTTATATATATATCTTGCTTCTTCTGGCTTTGCAGTCAAAATTTTATCCTGATGAATTTTATATAGTTCGGATATCCTATTTTCAAAATTATTTAATGTATTACTTTTTATGCTATTTCTTATTTTCTTAAAAAACCTGAGATAATGATAAACATTATGTATCATAATTAAAACTGGCGCCAATAATTCTTGAACCGTTAATAAATGGTGAATATATCCTCTAGAATATCTATTACATGTTAAGCACTGACATGAGAACATTATAGGTGTAAAATCATCAGCATACTTCGAATGTCTCAAATTTATTTCGAAACTTTCTAACTCTTCATTATCTTCTATTGGAAAAGTCATTGCTGCCGATCGTTCTGTTAATATTCGACAATAAGATGTGTCAAACATGTCAATACCTGTCTGTACCAATTTTAATACATTTACTGGATTCCAGCAACCCTGCACGGAACAGAGTTTTTCAGAAGGTATATTTTTTATGACATATTCTAATACATCCTTAATTTCTTCAAATGGCAAAAACTCCACTTCTGGTCCATTATTATGTAAGCCATCAATAAGAAATCCATTTAATTCATGCATATTTTTCAATAAAGCTTGAATACACTTTTGTCTGGATTTTATACAGTATCCACCCGCAATAGGAGCCATTACAAATGCTTCTTTTAATACTACCGATTCTCTATGGCGATCTAAACACTGTTTATTAAAATTAATAGTATTTTCTACCGCCTTTGATATTCGTTTTGGGGCACTTGTTTTATTAGTATCTCCATCCGATAATAAGTAATACATATCAGGTTTAAACGTTTCTACTAAATTCATGTACTTTTCAGAATCATAGAGAACTTTACCATATTTTGTCCACACAGGAATATTTTCTTTAACATGATGTCCCTGTTTTGTTAAATAACTAGGGTCCTGCAGAGTAACACAAGTTAAACTGTCTTTACTTCCAATAAATTCGGATATTGAACCATTGTAATACTGCAATGTTTCTTGGAAATTATGCATACTAACCAATGGTATTTGCAAAATTTGAGGTTCCTTACTAACAAGTTTAAAAACTTCATGTGTAACATGTGGGATATGCCCACCTTGAGTGTGAAGTAAAACAACTGGAGTCTCTATTTCGATATTCTTTTTCCCTTCATTTTTTAAAATTCCAAGACGTGGAGCACGTATTTGAGGATTTTGTACATAAAATTTCATCTTTGTTATAAAACAGGTAAATTATTGCTCAGCAAAATAATTTGTATGTATTTCTATTGATAACAAAAAACTTCAATTTATTCACATTTGACAAATAATAATTCAAAACTCAAAGCATAGAGCAGGATGTGCCTCCATGGCATAGAGCATGGCATAGACATAGAGTCAGAAAGAATATAGAGACCCATAAAACATATAATAACAATTTATGATCTATGAGTCCATGTGCTTTATAAGAAGCTGTTTTCCAATTGCCAGTGAACTGTTCCTGAATTGTTCTTTTACTGTTATACTCTTTAAATTCTCCAAACTTAAACAACTCGCCATTATTCCATGGCTAGAAATTGGCCTCAATGATTTGGGATCGAGGGGGATTATCCCTCTTTATCCTGCCTCATCTCGTGTAGGCCTGGACAGCCTTCGTAGGTGGGCCCCATCCGTCGTCTACCCCGACCGCAAATGCGGCCGGTGTAGGCGCTTTGTGGGACCTCCTTTTGTCCTGGCTGGGCCCCGCCGGCTAGGGCCCTTTCTTCTGGCGCTCTTCTTGCTTCGCCGGCTCGTCTGTGTAAACCCCGGGGGTAGTGTCATGTTTATGTGTGGTATGGTTGGGTAGGGTAGTGCGGCTATGCAGCCTGGGATGCGCTTTGCTAAGGTGGCCCTTAGGCTAGCGCGGGAGGGGAGGG
>NW_019417334.1:0-691 GCF_000390285.2 Anoplophora glabripennis | reverse complement strand
GTGTGTGTGTGTGCCTGTCTGGGGTATATTGTCTGTCATTTGTTTGTCGATAAGTTTGTCGAGTTTTTGGTGTAATTTAGTGGTGTTTTCGTCCGAAAGTTTAATTGTTTTTTGCAAATCGACGATTTGCTGTGTCATGGTTAGTATTTGTTGGTATTGTCGGGTGTTTTGTTCTGTCAGTTCGTGTATTTGTTGTTTTAGCGTCTCGTTTTCATGTTTTTGTGTTTGTAACTGTTCGTATAAATCTGTTTTATTGGTCATATTTTTTGGTGAAGCGGAGACTCTTGAAGAGGGTCTTTCGCTGTCTGTATCGTCCATGTATATGTATATGTTCTCCTCGTTTTCGGAGTCCGACATGTTGTGCGTGTAATCGAGTGATCAGTCCTATCGGTGCACACATATGTTTGCATTAGTCATATTACTTATAAGTGTAGCTAAAAGAAAAGAGATAACGCACTTCAAAACCTTATTTTTAGTTTTATTCTCAAAAAAAAGGTAACGCAATCAGCTACGTTTAGGGGCGCAGCCGAAGGGTAATCACTCGAGTGGTAGCAGTGAACATCTCGAGTGATCTCAATAATCGAGTACCACTCGATTTTCCAAGAACTGCAAGTCATTCCAGACGAGCAGTTCGCCTTCCGACCCAATCACTCCACTGAACTCCAAATCCTTCGCCTTACCGAGCACATCA
>NW_019417333.1:121103-122496 GCF_000390285.2 Anoplophora glabripennis | reverse complement strand
CTTTTCTCAAATCAACCTTGGAATGACCTTAAACCTGATTTGATACAATCATATAAACGGACATTGGATTCAAACTCAGAGACTTCAAAAACGGTCATCGATTTCTCGGTTGTTTCTTGGTTTAACCTTTAAATGACCTTGAAATAACCCTCAAAGGACCTGATGCAGACAAACTAACTTCGGATTCGAACTTAGCTATCTCAAAAACCTATACAACAGTCGGTTAGACTAATTGCTCGTTTTTTCAATTTGACTTTGAAATGACCTTGAGACGACCTTTAAATGACCTGATACAGACAAACTAACCTCGGATCCTAAACCAGCGACCCCAAAACCCTGTATATAAAAATATAAATAATAAATNGCGTCAGCACAAGATACCAGCTTGATAAAAATAGAAAAAAATATGGTACGCCACTGCTCTTTGGTAAGTTTGAAATATTTCTCAGATTTAGCCATCAAAAATACAAGTTTTTTTGTTATATACTTTTTTTCCTATCTCGCTTTGTTTAGACAGAAATAAAACTTTTTGTTTCACACAGTATTGTATGATAATTAAAAAAATAAACAACACGGTATGGAAAAACAACTTATTGTATAAATAGACCTCAAAGGACCTGTTCGAAATGCCCGCCATTTCGTTCTGCACACAAATTATAGCGACGTATCAAAGACCGCCTAACGTATCTCAAATCATGTGGAGTTATTCTGAGAGCAGCGTTCCAGATTCGTCGTACAAGTTCCTCTTGCAAGTTAACATGCAGCAAACTGCATCCTTAATAAATCCCCAAACAAAAAAATCCAAAGGTGTTAGATCAGGCGATCGCGGAGGCCACCCAACTGGACCTCCACGATCCACCCATCTCTGTGGATACTCTGTATTCAGCCAGTTTGGTACCACAAAAGGGTACTGGGAAGGGCATTCATCTAATTGAAAAAACGAGTCTATTCTTTGTTGAAAAGGAACATCGTCTAGCATGTTATCATGCAGGGTAGTTAGAAATTCAAGAAATAATTGACCGCTAAATCTATTGGGCACGATGGTAAGGTCCCAACAAAAAATCCTTGGCAACTCAAAAACAGACATATTCACGGCACACTTTGTAACAAGTAAATAAATAAATTAAGCAAATCTCGAACCTATTCATGAAAATGTTTTATTTCTGACTAAACAAAGCGAGATAGGAAAAAAATTAAATAACAAAAAAAGTTGTATTTTTGATAGCTAAATCTGAGAAAAATTTCAAACTTACCAAAAAGCAGTGGCGTACCATATTTTTTTCTATTTTTATCAAGCTGGTATCTTGTTGTGACGCCACTGGAGAAAATAGGACAAATTAAATTATGTGAGAAAATGAGTATTATTATTACAAACAAAGTTGCCAAGTTTCAA
>NW_019417333.1:117972-119937 GCF_000390285.2 Anoplophora glabripennis | reverse complement strand
GTAGATAATACATAAAAAATTAAGACGAAACGTTTTAATAAACATAGAGTCGCAAATGCCTCCTTAACGAGATACAGGGCGTCAAAGTTTCTGTAAAATTAAACATTGTCTGCAATAATTCCAAAATGCCTGAACATTTCTATGTCAAATTTGTTATGCGTAGTTAGCACCTTAAGACCAATGTTTGATGTACTGCTCAAAATTTTATGAGCAGCAGTGTCGTAGAGACGGGGTCAACGTGACCCTTTTTTAAAAATATTTTCTACGCCACTGCTAATTTTGTCAAAAGGGAACTATTTTCGTGTAAAACGTTCAATTGTCTATCGAATTGGTCTCTTGCAAAATTTGGATTAAAGCAACCATTTTTAAGAGAAACACCTTTGTAGAAAATTTGTAAATCCAATTTTATTTTCATTCATTTTAGTTTCGCATAATAGGCTTGTGCTATTCAAAATAAAATTAAACATCGCCTGTCACTAATGTCAATGTGTACAAATGAGTTAAGTAAATTAGATTATAAGCTTCTTTTTGTCATTTTTATGCTTTAATTTTACAGAAACTTTGACGCCCTGTGAATGTACTAGGGAAAAAGATGTTTGAAAAATGTACTAAGAGTTTTGCGGCGATTTTGTTGCCCTTACCTTTGAGGGTATCACTATGTTGGCTCACTCGCTTGCAGCACTAGCACCCTTGCATCAATTTTGTGTATCACTTATATGTACCATATACACATTAGTCCAAATTTGAGATCTCAGTTGCGTATAGTTGCGTACCGTCTTGGTCAAAGCTTTTTCACATACACACTTTTTAAGTTGAATGTCGACTCTCCTCCCCCCTCATCGAGTCTTTTTCCCCACCCTCGGTTAGAGGACAAGGACAACATGGAATTAAATCGCGGAACGCGTGGTGATTTAAATAAAAAATAAATTAAGAAAGAAACGCAAACACCCTGTATCTCGTTAAGGAGGCATTTGCGACCCTATGTTTATTAAGACTTTTCGTCTTAATTTTTTATGTATTACTTACCCTAGAAGTCTGTCAGCGGTTTTTGAATCACCCTGTATAATAGCTCTGAAACTATGAAAGATACGTAAAAAATGATTGACAACAAAAATGTAGCTTTTTCTTTCAACAAATATTTTGCTTTTTTTATTCCTATAGCATAAAAAATAAAGGCGATATCGCGCTTGAAATATCTATTTTAGTGAAAAAACGACCTGTCTCGAGCCCAATGACATTTTTTCGGAACAAAATAGGCTTTCTTATTAGCAATTTTTGATTGATTATATTTAAAAATCGATTATAATAAAAATATTTTACATTAATATTGGTAAAAGGGTAGTTTATAAGAATTGAAAATGGTAAAAGTAAAATATTCTTTCATAAACAATATAAGGGAATTTTTATTTTAAATTATAGCATTCCAAGATTTAAAACGTAATTTTTTATTTATTTTTTTTAGCACAGGGGTGATTTATAAGGATTTATAAGCAATGAGGGAATTTTTATTTTAAATAATGGCACCGTTAAAGTATTCCAAGCTTTCAAAAAGTAATTTTTTTATCATTTTTGTCAATACAGGGGTAGTTTTTAGGGGTTGAAAGGGAAAAATTCTTTTATTAGCTATAAGATAACTTTTATTTTAAATAATTGCACGATTTAATCATTCCAAATCTTTAAAAAGTAATTTTTTATCATTATTATTTGCATAGGGGTAGTTTTGAAGGGTTAAATAAAGGGTCGAAAAGATCAAACATATCATAAAACATGTTCGAGAACATGGAACATTATTTAATCTTTGTGCTTGAACAAGATTTTTATCAATAAAATGCTTAAAACTTAATTTTTTCAATTTTTTCACTTAGGGGTAGCTTTTACCCCTAAAAAACAAAAAGCGTCAATCGGGCTTATGTCGCTTTTGAACTTGAGCCTAAGATGAGCCTTATTCTAAATTTTCATGCAAAT
>NW_019417333.1:114143-115987 GCF_000390285.2 Anoplophora glabripennis | reverse complement strand
TGTAAAAACATTTATCGAGCAAATATAGCTTTAACTTTCGTTTAAAAATATTTACAGACAAACAGTATTTAACGTCGTTTGGTAAACGATTAAAACATTTTGGACCCAAGCAACAAGGAGCATTCAGGGCTAGTTTTAGTTTGGCAAACGGCACTCTAAGATCATCAGCATGTCTCGTGTTATAGTTGTACTTATCTTTGTTAATGTCAATGCTTTTCTTATTTCTATATACATAAACACATAATTCGTATATAAACAAACAGGGAAGGGGTAAAATGTTTAATTCCTTAAAATATTGTCTACATGACTCTCTGTCTGAGATTTTTAACATGCAACGGATGATTCTCTTTTGTGCAATAAAAACACTAACTGAATTGGTCGAATTGCCCCATAAACAAATTCCGTCTTGTCTTGAATCTACTTGGGCATAGTAAACGCGTATAAATGATTTTATGCGAAAGGACATCGACTCACCGTACACGAACAGTTGCAAGGCGAACCCGAAGCAGAGGAAGAGGATGGCGTTGATGTATTCGGGGATGTCGTTTATGTTGTCCTGCAAAATGCTGACCAGCAAGAGCGTCATGGTGGCGTCGAAGAAGCTCTCCAATATTTCGCTTCCCCATTCACCTTCCGAATGCACCCTGAAATGTTTGAAGTAATGGCCTACGAAGAAATGGATGGCAAAGGCCCAGAGAATCACCACGAAGAATACCATAATCACCTTAATGCCTTTGAACAGGTAACTCGAGTAACCGTTATACTAAAAAGGGGCCAGTTTTGTATATACAAGGTGTCCAGTTTGTACTTAAAAAAAGGGGGTGAGTTCCTCTTCAGAAAATAGCTGAAGTAGTTCGTATTTACGTTTTTCTAATTAACTTTTCAGAGATACGAGTACACAGGGTGTTAATGATAAATTTTGCCAAACTTTAATGGCGTATTTCCCGTGATTTTCAGGAAAACATGTCAATCTGGCATAGACATGGAATGTTATGACCAGCACTTTTTTAAGATTAAATGAAAGATATATTTTTTTAAACCCCCCAAAAAATTTGTCCGACAAAAATTTTGGTATTTTAAGTTTGTCCCCTACCCCAAATATGACGATTTGGTGACATTATGGTTGGTGGCAACCAGCAAGCTGATTTTTCTGGGAGGGTTTGGTAATAAGATTTGAAATGAAAGTATCTTATTGTCCGACAAAATTCTTGAGAAGTTTTTGCAGTCCGACGCCCCGAAGATGTCGACTTAACGACAACATGTTTGGTGATAACCAGCTGTCGGACAAAAGTGTCATTATTTAAAAAAATGCAATATTAATCTGAGAATTTAATTGTCCGACAAAATTATCGGTTTTTTTTGCTTGTGCGACAAAATTAAACAATAAAATTTTGCGGTTTCAATACTTACGCATGATGTAGAAGAAAAATTTCATTTAATAAAAAAAATATATGAATAAAAAAAATTTTGTTTAAATTTCCGAAATTTCAAAATAAATATGACTAATTTAAATTTATTTTTTATATAATTATAAAAAAATTGTATACAGGGTGGTCCCGAGCTAATAGGTCAAAATTCCTGGGTAGATTCTCGAAGCATAAAAATTGCGATTTAGCCGAACTTACCTTAGTCCAAAAGTTGATACTTAAAGAGATACAGGGTGTTAAATGTAAAATATTATTTCAGTTTTTTTTTATTTATTCCTTAACAAATGCAAATATCCTCACAAAATTTTGGGGATTGGAGTTCGTTGAGTAGAGGAATTGAAATCTGTTCACATTTTGGTTAAAGTTCATAGAGGGCGCTAGCTGCAGTAGATTGAATGTGTTAAAAACGACATAACT
>NW_019417333.1:97953-112471 GCF_000390285.2 Anoplophora glabripennis | reverse complement strand
GGGGGGTCAAAAGTTTTGTGACGTCACATGTTAAAATTTAAAATACTAAAACGCGAAATTTAGATGTGAATAAAAAACTATAAAAATCTACGAACTTGATCTATATTTATTAATAATTTAGCATTCTCGCTATGAGATTATCTCTCATGCAACATTAAAAAATGAAAATAGCTGTTTTCTCTCGATTATTTTTAAATACATGCCTAAATTTAAAAAATGTGTGACGTCACATCAGGAGGGGGGGATTATAAAAATGTGACAACCTGTGACAAGGACGGGGGGAGGGGTTCAAAAGTCCTAAAATTCGTGTGACGTAATTTATGGATGGCCCCTTAACAAGATAATTTTCTTATTTATTCTTCTTTATTTTTCATTAAAAAATTAATTATTTTGTAGCAGAATGAACATTAGGTATCAAAAAAATAGTTATCTTTCCCATTTTTAAGGCAAATTTTCCAATCTTTTTGGCGGACAAGTATATTATTGTGTTATACATTTCAATTATTAGAGAAAAAAAAATCAAATCCAGATTGCTGGTTATCACCAACCATGTTGTCGTTAAATCGACATCTTCGGGGCGTCGGACTGCAAAAACTTCTCAAGAATTTTGTCGGATTTTGCTTGCTGGTTGTCACCAACCATAATATCGCCAAATCGACATATTTGGGGTGGGTGACAAACTCAAAATGCCAAAATTTTTGGCGGACAAATTTTTTGGGGGGTTTAAAAAATATATATCTTTCATTTAATCTTAAAAAAAAGTGCTGGTCATAACATGCCATGTCTATGCCAGATTGACATGTTTTCCTGAAAATCACGGGAAAACTTACCACTGTTGAATTTTCCCCGTAGTCAAATCTTGGGAGACCCGTCAAACTTAAACTGCACGCAAAGTTACAGCTTGCTGGTAATCATTTATTTTTTGTACGTGGGCCCGTGGACTATTACGTTTTATGACAAAATTTGATTAATTATTGTGGCAAATTCCTTACAAACTACCGTGGTCATGATTGACCTTGAGCCCCGTGATTAAATTTAGGGGTCATTTAAGGGTTAACCTTGGATTTGATTTTTCTAGGGCTCCGTCTGACGCATATACATTAAGAATCTTCTCTCTCTCTTAAGAAATTTCGACGTTTAACGTATTTTTTCCGTCTTCAAACCAACAATTTAACACCCTGTACATCGGAAACGTATCAAGTGAGATAAACTCACTCCCTCGGTTTTTTTAAAGCACAACGCGCTGTTTTGAAAAAGTCAGAAATGCACATACCTGCCGAAATAACTCCGCTATATCCACCCATCTGCCTAGCCTGACCATTTTCAGTAAGACAAGAGTCCTTACGGCCAGTAGAACTAAAGTGTCGACTGTCACAAAGTATCTTATAAGTAACATGAAGGAATGTATGCAAGACAAGAGGTCGAAAAAGAAATAACTAGTCAGGTACCGCCTAAAACATTTTGATTACATTAAAAAATTTTGGATGATGAAAAGAACGTGTAAACTCTACTGTTCCGAAAAAAGTTACGCTAGAACTAACGCTTCCGAAAGAGTACACTTCGCATAGATTTAGTGAATGATTAACACAAGGCATAAATAACGCTTTAGGATTGTGTTCTTTGATTTTTGCTTGTACACCACCATGAACTTCTACCATGGTTGCAGCGTTATCATATCCTTGAGCCCGACACAGATGTATGTCCATTGTCCAAGTTATCACACTCTAGTTACGTAAGGATATTTTCAGTAAGTTCGACTGTAGTCTTTACAGCTATAAGGGAAGAAGAAACCCAGAAACGATTCCTTCAATTCAACTTGATCGTCTTCAATATGAACATATCTGATCTACATGTGATATGTGGGGTGCTATCGAAAATAATTCCGAAATATCTTCAGCTTTCTTTGTCATCCACAATTTATTTTTCACCTCTTTCTCCAAAAAGCTGATTTTGACTCACTTTGAATGTCTTTGGGCAAATAAGAATCCATCCGTTTCCGTTTTGTACAGGCGATAGCATGTTGAATTCTTAGCGTATGTGCTTTTAGCACTGGATCATATTTCGACAAATTCCCCCTATTTTCTGATGAAACCCCCTCACTAAGTCCTCTAAAAGGAAGGTTTTGGCGTGCCAGGAAAAGAATAACATCTAAAAGACGACTCAAAATATCACGTCACTTCGTATTTTCATAATCAAAGACCATTTGATGTTCATGGTCGATGGTTTTTTTGTAGCTTCAATCCATTTTCCAAGATTTTCCAGTTTGCAAAACAAGAGAGATGGTTCTCCAATTCTCTGTTCAGATACTTTAGGATTTAGTTTCTAGTCCAGACGGTATCTGTTTCGAAGAGCCCATATTTTGGTGAATCGTATATCCACGGAGATTTTTAGCTTTTTGGCTTTCAAAAATCACTAGAACTGAAAATTTTTCTATGCGCATAAAAAAACGTGGGCTTAACTTTTGGCGGCACAATATGTTTAGAAAATTCGAAAAATGTCATATTTAATTATATATCTTTTCAAGAGTTGATTTTAGGCGAAAATGGAAGAGAACCCCCAAATATGGGGTTAAAAAACAATACTTTTTAGGGAATTTTTTTGGGGTATTTAAATTGGGTATAGGACCTTTATAGTTGGCTCAAGAAAACTTCATGTTATGTAGAATAATCACACCAAATTTCATCAAAATCGGTTCTATAGATTTTGCATAATAATTTTGCAATCCAGATTTGCACAGCGAACACCAAGACCCTTATATACTTGAAAATTTAATCGCATATAGAAGGGCTCTCAAGCTTTCAAACGCTTTTTGAAAAATTCTAGTTCGTCAATTAGGAGAGTTCTGGCGTTTATTTAAACATTGGTCAATTTTTTGTACTTATAAACAATTAGAATAACTTCTTGAATATTCAATCAAATCAAATTTTATTTTTTTATTATTTAGTTATTGGAAAGGCGCTTCTTTAAAAAAAAAACAACAGATAGATTGGTCAATTAGTTATAGCCGATCAAAGTTAACCGTCATTTACACTAAATGTACTGGGACATCCGGGCTAATTTTTCGAAAAATACCTTTGTTATTCCGAGTTCTTACCAGGTTTAAGTTTGCAATACTTTTCTTCATTGGCAACCTACATTTAAACGTGTTTAAAGTTATTTGTGCAAGCGAGAAATTCAAGAAAATCGTACGGGTGCTGGTGGTGGTGGGGGAAGCAGAGACCGCGGACGCTTCGGCCTGTTTGAAATTGAATCTAACAAATTTTTAATATCTTAGCTTCTAGAGGTCCGATTTTGATGATTTTTTTTTAAATCGATGTCTCGCGATTTAAAAAATATAATTAGTGTATTTTCAAATGCCTATCGTTAATAATTATTGGTATTTCAACAGTCCTATAATTAATTATCTTTAAATTTTCTTTAATTATAAACTTTATTTTTTTATAGTATCACAGATAAGTGCTTAAACTTATATACTGTTTATCAAAGATCAAAAGCAAATTTATTTAAATATTCTAAAATTGTTAAACAACAATTAGTTTCAAAATATGTCGAAAATTAATAGTTAATTAATAATTTAATCATCATTTCTTTTGTGATTAAAGTATAATTCAAATATTATTTATTGTTTAAAATATAAGCAAATGTGAAATTAACTCATTATATTACAAAAATACAAAATTATAGATTATACAAAAATTCGACCAATGTTTAAATAAGCGCCAGAGCTCTCCTAATTGGCGGATTTGAATTTTTCAAAAAGCGTTTGAAAGCTTGAGAGCCCTTCTATATGCGATTAAATTTTCAAGTATCTAAGGGCCTTGGTTTTTGCTGTGCAAACTTTTGAAAATTTGCAATTTTGTTGCTAAATCTGGATTGCAAAATTATTATGCAAAATCTATAGAACCGATTTTGATGAAAATTGGTGTGATGATTCTACATAAGATGAACTTTTTTTGAGCCAAGTATGAAGGTCCTATACCCAATTTAAAGAACCCAAAAAAAAATTCCCCAAAAAGTAATGTTTTTTAACCCCATTTTTGGCGATTTTTTCGATTTTTACAATAATAATCATGATTCATTCGATTTGTAACTAGTCATATTTTGTAAAATTTAATTACAAACATTTTTTTCCTCTTCCATTTTCGCCTAAAATCAACTCTTGAAAAGATACATAATTAAATAGGAAGAAAAATATGACATTTTTCGAATTTTTTTAACATATTGTGCCGCCAAAAGTTAAGCCCACGTTTTTTTTATGCGCATAGAAAAAATTTCATTTCTAGTGATATTTGAAGGCCAAAAAGCCAAAAATCTCCGTGGATATACGATTCACCCAAACCAAAACAGATACCGCCTAGTCTATTCCACCATAAATTAAACCGAGTTTGCAGCAGAAACAGAACAAACAGTTTTTTGTTGAAGAATATATCATCCAATTTCTGAGTCCTTTTTCTCCATTTGGTAACGCTTTATAAAACCATTTTAAATTGAAGTGTCGGCTCTTTTCTTTTATTTTATCTCCAGATCTTTGGACATTATCTAAAAATGAGTCATCTCTATTTTGATAGGATTTCACTTCCCATTTGAGCAAGTAGCAACATCGAAACGAGTTAAATAAAATGAATTTGTTTTGTCATTTCCATGTAGCTCTTCTTCGTCGTATCCAATTTGCTCTAATTCTATTCCGTCCTTTTTCTTTCTTGATGTTGATCTTCTCCACCTTGTTCTTCACCTTGTATGTCAGGCTCCCTTCCCAACGTCCCTCCAACCAATGCTTTTTGATACTGTTTTTCTACTCATCATCTGTTTCATCAAGAAGGTCACTTTCAACATTTTACTATGTTGTTTGTATTTGATACCGAAGCCGAGAGTGCTACATAGTTCAAAATTGATTCAGATAACGATTCGCGCGCAAGTTCTTTTGATTTCTTGAATTTTCTTTGCTGGAATCCACTAGGTCTATTTCGATTCGTATTGAAGTGAACAAAACATTAAAGCGTTAGACTTGTCTAATAATTTGGCCGCCACCGGATATACCAACAAGTACTTAAACAAAATTAATATAATTACTTACTTGGCGATTTTCGACGGGCTTAACATAACTTTGCTTTTTTCCTCGTGGTAGTAGCCAGTAAAGAATATTTTTGTCATATCAGCTACATGCATCAGATCCAAAACGCATTTAGTATAATAAATGTAGTCTTTTTTTTGCATTATTACTACGGACGCATCTACAGGAATAACCACGTACAGAGCGGTAAACAAAAAGAACATGAAGAACTCCCAATACAAACTGAAAAAGAGACATGCAATATACTCCAGTCGAATTAGATCAAAAAATCTGAAAACTTGAAAAAATTATTAATAAGACGGGAAAGGGTATGTATAATAATAATAACAAAAAAGTAACTCGAAAGAAGTGACGGTAAGTTGGCAAATAGCAAATAAGTGGCAAATTTACGTGTTTCTTCACTTTTTTTCCACCCACGAAAATCTAGACGATCTATTAGTCCAGTGGGTATCTCTACCTTTTTCGAGATGGATGTTTTATACTACTAACGCTAATTTTAGTTGGAAATAGTTCAAATATTATGTAAAATGATAGAAAAAATAAAAAAGGCACATTTTTCTCCCTTCTTTCATGTATAATTCGGAGAATATTGACATTAGACAAAATAGTCAACGGAGAAAAAATTTCGTTTTGAGATTCTCTTCAAAATAAAAGAGGTCCGAAATTTTTATCTGCATTATTGTTGCTGCAATACAGTATACAGGGATGGCCAGAAGTACGGAATAAAATTCATATCTCGAGTTAATTTTTTTTAAAACGCCGAAACACGTTAACTGATTTTGATTTTTTCCCGTCTTTCGGTTATACAATAATTAATTTTTCTTCAACCCCCTAACCCCCAGCTACCCCTACTTTTTTTTNAGTTAACAAAAAACGCTCGGTCAACAACTCCACACAAATATGCATTTCTATTGAATAAAGTATGTATATCAGGTCGCTTCGTGTCCCGTAGTTTAGTTTCGCGTTGTGTTGAAGGTTTCATGCACTGTTTTAAGGTAGGTACTAGATTTGGGATGATCATCGTAAATACACGAACTCTCCAAACTTACCCACTCCAGTACTTGCTTATTAAACCAAAAAGTTAATGTAATTTATTTACTCACCTTGTATTTTGTATATTTGATGTATTTGTAGTGTTTGTTCTCATATTTAAAATCTTGTGGAGTGAATGTGTATACATCTGATTTTAAGGACGGTGGTGCAGGTTTTCCGTCATTTAATGATCCACTTGCTCCTGACTTGTCTAAGGTAGCCTTGTATTTATTCATAAATGCATTTAATCTCTCTGACTGACGCTGTTTTTTACGTAGGTGTGCATCGTTTTCTGAAATAATAAGTTCATTTTAATTTTGTAAAATATAAAACCTACTACGAAATAATAGAGCATCATATTTAGATCATGGATTCACTAAGGGCTTTAGCTATAGTTACTAATAATAATATGCCGCCTCCTCTCCCGCACAAGTCTCCGACTTATGGGCTAATTCTTGTAATTAGAATGAGGAGTAGAGATATTATTATTATTTATTATTATTAGTATTATTGATGTTAATGTTTATGCAGAAATTTTTTGAATTTATAACAATATTTAATTAATTAAGTTCTTAAAACTTTTTGGCAACTGCACAATAATGTACTGTATGTATGTAATGTAACAAATTTCAACTTATAAAAGTCTTGTATTAGAGTATAGCTTGATATAACAAATATTTATTTTGACCATATTGGAAAGAAATAAAGAATAAGAGATTACGGCTTTTTAGAATCCTTAACAAACCATGTTTAGGTAGGTTTCGTTGAAAGATTTAAATATTTAGTCGATAATTAATAATAAATAAATTACTTAATTTAGTACCACAACAAACAATAAAAATCAAAATAACTCGGAAACGCACAGGAATTTCGAAACAGCAGAAGGGACATTATTTTTGTTAAACTGTATGTAGATAATGAAAACAACAGTTTTTTTAAAAAATAGTCATTGGCTTAGAACTTCTGTTTAAGAAAGAGATTGAGCACCCCCTCCACTCCGCCACTGTGCAAGTTTTTGACCATTCTTGTCGCTTGTTTTATGTCCCTTAATTAATAGGCACTATCTCCCAAACATGAAAATTATCTAAGCATTCGTTTATAAGTTATAATGAAAATTCGAGAAAAAAAAATTATATTCAACACCCTGTATCTCGGAAACGAAGCCTTCTACGACATATGTTTATAGGAACTTTTATTTTTAAAAACATGTGTTCTATCTCCTGTTAAAGTTTGTCCACAAAAAACTGACTCACCCTGTATAAAATGATAGATACGATATGAGCCCGCTGAAAAAGTTGTGCATAATTGATAGCACAAGGAAGTGTATAAAAAATAAAAAAGGCACATTTTTCTCCCTTCTTTCATGTATAATTCGGAGAATATTGACATTAGACAAAATAGACAAAGGAGAAAAAATTTCGTTTTGAGATTCTCTTCAAAATAAAAGTGGTCCGAAATTTTTATCTGCATTATTGTTGCTGCAATACAGTATACAGGGATGGCCAGAAGTACGGAATAAAATTCATATCTTTTGAGTGAGTTAATTTTTTTTTAAAACGCCGAAACACGATAACTGATTTTGATTTTTTCCCATCTTTCGGTTATACAATAATTAATTTATCTTCAACCCCCTAACCCCCAGCTACCCCTACTTGTTTTTTCAAATGCAAACATAAGGCATAAGGGGGTTCGTTGAAAAGCTTATAGAAAACCCAATCCAGTCATACCAAATAAACAAGTTTTATTTTCGCTCGGGAATTCGCTCGTTTTGCATTAAATAGAGCTTATTCTTTGGTACACATGTTGGTCTTTGGATTGACCGTCTTTTCCATAAATTTCATCGACATCCATCGCTTTTTGCAATAATAATGCGAAATTTTCACTTATAATGCCACTGGAGCTTCAATTATTACTGGAAATTTTTTCGAGCACACGAATTTTCTAAAAAATATTCGTGTGCAAGAAAAAATTTCCAGTTTTTAATTGAAGCTAGAGTGGTATTCGGTAAGAAAATTTCACAATGAAGTGTTAAAAAATATCGACAAAAATATAAAGATATTAAAATTTTTTGATTGTTTTGAAGAGACAGTAGGCTTTGTATGTTAATTCAAAAAGGATAACAAATGTCATTTTATATGCACGGTGTCAAAGTGAAAAGTTTAGTGTTTTTTTACGAAAAATGTCTCGTTTTGGAGAAGAAAACCAGGACATAATAAAAAAAGAAATTCAACATCTGATGCCAGATAATACCAAAAAATCAAAGATAAGCANACTAAAGTTGGTAAAAATATATTTTATTGCAAAAAAACTTGAAGCAGTATATATAATCAAAGTAACTTACATACATATAACATTAGGTTAAATAAAATACAACTAACCGACTTTAGTTAAGCAAAATAATAAAAAATAAGTCGATAGTAGATCAATCCCTCAGTTTTCCACATACTCATTTTACTAAAGTTGGTAGAAATATATTTTCTTACAAAGAACCTTAAGCACTATGTAATATCAATAAAATTCATATGTATATATTATTAAGAAGGCCATGGAATCCATGTCAAACAAGGTAATCGTGACTTTTGACGTTATTTGACCATTTTCTTTAAAATCGTTGTGTTGTACAATTGAAAAATGGAGCGGTTTGAGAAATACGTTTTATGCAAGTTTTGCAAAAAAGTTAGTGAAATTAAAATGTATCATCGGAACCTAAAATTTTTAATGTATTTATTACAAGAATGCGGGCCAGAAATTTATTCGCCAAACTTGTTTGGGATTATTAAAAATCATTTGCTTCTTGTGTGTAAGAAATATGGAGCTCTTCGTGGATCACAGCAGAATAAGATTGTTTCAAAGTACTACATTTATTTTTTGAAACATAGACATTTTATAAATTTTAGTGAATGTGTGCTTGTTTATTCCCCATTAAGAAAAGAAGACGTGGCTGAGGAATTTCAGCAACATTTGGACGCTTTAATTAAAACTACTAAAAGTACATACTTGGTAAATAATTATTTATAAATGATTTGTACTTATTAAATTATGATAGAATAAATTTGAAGTTAAATATAAATGTCATTTTATTTATAAATGTCAAAAAATTTCCAGTGTAATTTCATGCTCCTTACCCCAAGGAAGAGAAAAATTTCCGGAAATTTTCTTAGTTGCTATAGTAACGCTACAAAATACAGGCCTTTAATTGGCTGAAAAATACTATTGTGAAATTTTCACTGATATTTCCGCTCTAAACCTTTATTTTACAGTTAACAAACTGGTGAAATATGACTTTAGATACCTTAAATTGTAGGTAATTTAATTGCCTGCAACATAAAATGACTAATTTCCCGACAGATCGTCTAAATTTTCGTGGACAGTAAAGAAAGTGAAAAAACACGTAAATTTGCCACATATTTGCACTTAGCATCACTTCTTTTGAGTTACTTTTTTGATATTGTCATTTTGTATATCCTTCCCCGTCATAAAGTGCAATGAAATGCCTACTAGTAATTCTTTCAGGATCAAATTCTAATTTGACTGAAGTATGTAATAATTTACATCTTGATCGCTACCAATGTATTTTTATTTTTTTATTACAATTTGTATTAAATGTAAAAATATTAGGAGATAGGCTCCTACATCATTTTTTAACGACCAAAAAAGTTTTCTCTAGGATTAAAAATGTCATCAGAGCTATCAATTTAGTACTGATGGACTATATCAGTTCCTTGGTGGAAATAAAACCTCGCGGTATATATTTTATTTGCGTGTTATTTAGATAGTACATACCAGAAGGCGCTGAAGGGGTGTATCATGTAGTAGTGGCGCAACATGTGCCTCACTTCTTCATTGCGGCACGCAGAGTAAGATTTAAAATACCTCGACGTCTCGGGATGGCTCCTGCTGATCATGCACAAAGAGCGCAACTTTCTTCTAAAGGTGATCCACATCCCACTTTGGACGAACTGATTGACGACGTCTTCGTGCGCATCTGCGAGCATACAGTCGTGGTCTTCGAACAGCGGCATAGCGGGTGTCGGAGAAGGGAAAACAAACCAAAAAAAACCCACTTGAAACCACCGAATTATTTACTAGTTACGATGTTTGTCAATCTGACAATTTCTGGATGGCTGGATGGAAATTTACTTTAAAAAAAGTACATAGCTCAAATTAAAGAGAATAAATCCCGCTGAAACAGCTGACAGGTGAGATTGGCAAAATTATTGAGACCGGTGGACCTTTGGAAAGGGAAGCGAAAATTTTTTCCGTTGGATCTCTTACAGGTGGCCAGCTACAAAAATTTTTGTCATTCATATGCTAAAACTAGAAACTTTTTTTATTGTTTAATTTTATACATTAGCTTATAAATTCAATTGATTTTATTAGGACAAAGAAAAACAAATTTAACGTTAAGTAAATAATGAATTCTAAAAATAAAAGTACTTACTTAAGCTACTCCCTTCTTTTGACTAAAACAATATGCGTTTATAAAAAGAACCTACCTAAACCCACGCAAATGAGTGAGTCAATAACAATCTTGAAAATAATAACAAAAACAATAACAAATAGATATTGATATTATGTCACGAAAGAACAATAAAATAAGTAAGTAACAAAAGTAAAGATGTTTATAAATCCACGAAATGCATACCATTATTTTCAATACAGGAATTTAACCTTCGCTGCGTGTTTAGGTATATAGTCTGTTTAGAAATGAAATAGAGTAATAAAAGCTTATTATGTATGCAAATCGTAAATAAATGTAGTACTGGTGCTTATATTCAATATTTTTATATTACGTATTATCGGTATAGATGAGGTGTACTTTTAAAAAAACTTTGGTGACCGGGTTGTACTAAATTGTAGCAGGTAGCTAAAATTTAATCCCCGACAATCCGTCTTTGTCTATGCCGCTTCAATTTCACTTTTTAAGAAAACGTGAAACAACCGAAACATGGATAAAGAGCGCCAATAAATAAACAACACTTTCGTTAGAAATTTTTAACTTGCACTATATTCAACAATTTTTTGTGTTGAATTGATTTATGTAAAGAAAACTATAGCATTGCATTTCAAATTTTTGAGAAAAATCCATAAAACGGCATTCTTTTGAAATGACGCCTATCTATAGGTTTCCATATCGAGGTAAATGACTTTACGCATTCACCACGAGATAAAGCATGAAAAGACCTTTCCAAAGAGAAATGCTTACAGAAATTATTACCTGGACAAAAAAAATATGACCGTATAGAAAATTAAATTTTAAATTGAGTTTCTTGTTCTTTAAACTCGATCCAATATGGCGAACATGGTCAAAAAAAATCGCAAAGTTAGAAGAAACGGTTTTTCTAAAATAACTAAAAAAATATAGCACGGATTGAAAAATTTTAAATGAGAAAGTTGTAGGTTTTAAAAAGATCTATCGACTGATTTTTTGAAAGTATCGATTGCTTTGTTACTTTTCGAGATATATCGAAAAAACCGTTAAAAATCTTCTCTTTTCTCTTCTTCTATAACTCGTTTACATTTACGTGCCCATATTTGCTATTTACTGCAAGCATAGCCCGCGGCAAGCCAAAAAAGTACATTTTTGAAAAATTTAAAAATATTAATTATTTTTCGAGATATATCGATTTTTTGAAAAAAAGGCGCTCTCGAAAATTGGCTAGATCTTCTCAGCGGATAGCCCTACAGTAACGATTTTCGGTTTATTTTCTTCGTAAAGAGTTATATTATCATGCTGTTAAAAAATGTTGACGATTTTATTAATTTTAAGGATCAAAAAATGACTTTGAATAAGTTGCACTTTTTTGGGTATGTTTTTTTCAAATTACTATTTCAATTTTTATTTTATGAAAATGACTTTTAAAGAAAGAAAACTAAACATTTACGGGTCTATTTTGCTTCTAAGGCGAAAATGCTATAATATTCGTGTTTAGCTACCCCAGATTAAGTACAAAAAAATAATAAAAATTGAAATAGTTATTTGAAAAAAACATACCCAAAAAAAGTGCAACTTTTTCAGTCATTTTTTGATCCTTAAAATTAATAAAATCGTCAACATTTTTTAACAGCATGATAATATAACTCTTTACGAAGAAAATAAACCGAAAATCGTTACTGTAGGGCTATCCGCTGAGAAGATCTAGCCAATTTTCGAGAGCGCCTTTTTTTCAAAAAATCGATATATCTCGAAAAATAATTAATATTTTTAAATTTTTCAAAAATGTACTTTTTTGGCTTGCCGCGGGCTATGCTTGCAGTAAATAGCAAATATGGGCACGTAAATGTAAACGAGTTATAGAAGAAGAGAAAAGAGAAGATTTTTAACGGTTTTTTCGATATATCTCGAAAAGTAACAAAGCAATCGATACTTTCAAAAAATCTGTCGATAGATCTTTTTAAAACCTACAACTTTCTCATTTAAAATTTTTCAATCCGTGCTATATTTTTTTAGTTATTTTAGAAAAACAGTTTTTTTCAACTTTGCGATTTTTTTTAACCATGTTCGCCATATTGGATCGAGTTTAAAGAACAAGAAACTCAATTTAAAATTTAATTTTCTATACGGTCATATTTTTTTTGTCCAGGTAATAATTTCTGCAAATTTAACATTAATCCGTGACAGAATGCTTGGACTAATAACACTGGGGGTTTTTGTTGAGCCAATCTTTAAAAACATGCATTTTTGTAATCAGACATTAGGGGCTTTCCCCACCCTTTCTGTCGAGAGATAGAGCAAAATGTCAATAACAAAAGTTATGCGCAATGAATCCGGCTATCCAGATTTGCACTATTTAATATACCTGAGTAGGAAAAATTCAACTCTGTTTTGTTATGTAAATTGCGCCCCCTAGCGGCCGAGCTACGAACTTGAAAACTATTTCCAGCGACTTCTCTTGGTCGATTTATTCATCAAAATATTTTTCCCGAAGCTGTAGGGCCTAATCATTCCCTAATATCGTATCTTGCCCACCTTAGTGGGATAGCCTGTATTGGGAAAATGCTCTCAATATTATTTTTCCGAAATAAACTTTTCAATTACTTTTTTAATAAAGTTTCCTATATCCTTCGCACCACGGATTTTCCAATAGATAGCATTGCAAGTGCTGTTAGTCTTTACAATCTGATTTAAACTTTAACAGTCTTTTAAAAAACTCAAGAAACAATACGTAGATAAAAAAAATTTACGCCACATTTAAACAAATTACGTTTAATAAAAAAAAGCGGTAAATAACTATTATATGATTACAATAGGACTAAACAGAGCCGCAACTGCACAGTGAATATGCACTACTCCCACTCCGCCTTTCACTGCTGCGCCACGGTAACCATGACCACCGTTGTAAACACTTTACAGAATTAGGCAGATCTTTGACCGATCAAAACCAGATTTGACACCGTCGATAACGATGACATTAATCTTATAACCATTGCCACAAAAAGTAAATAAAGACGATACTAACAACACGGTCTTTATTAACAAGTAACTTTAAAAGAAAAATTGCAACAACAAAACTGAAGAAACTATTTATCTTACTCCATTACTGTGAACCGTACTTATAACGCTTGAACCACAACACGGAATCTAACAAAACATCCGAATCTATAAATTCTTATTGTCCGTATGGCTATCCGTTTGTGAAATCGTCTTGTGCATCCTCTCCGTCGCCAGCGCTATCAGCTGGTCCCTAAACTCGGGAAAGGGCTCGATGGCCGCCACAAAATCCGAGCGTCTCAGCATGAACAGTTCGCTGGCGGAGACCGCGACGACGGTGGCGACTCGAGTCTCGCTGAGGATCAGGGCTATCTCCCCGAAGTGAGCTCCGTCCTCCAGATGGCAGATCTGTAAGCGTTACCGGTGTTTATAGCTTAGCATGCAACCAGAGTTAATCTTAAATGTGTGCATTCTGCTGCGTTTATAACTCATTAAAATAAGCCAAAAAGTTCATATTAACATGTGCCCTAAAACGCACCCTTAGGAAGTTATATGCCCTTAAAAGGGCTCAAACAAAACTGGTTTTTTTTTCAAATAAATTGCAGTTATGAAGGATCCGATAATTTAATAAATAATTTAGGACATAAACTAAGACTATTTAAATTTAGAGTTACACTTACTAATTAAAGAACTAATTACTACTGCAGACAATAGCTAAATGTGAAATAGAAAATAATGGGATTAAAATTAGTAATAATAAGTTAAATTACAAGAACTGCTCGAAGTGACCACCTTGCATTTCGATGCATAATCTAGCTCGACGCTTCAATGATTTGCGAACTCTTTGGAAAATTCTAGGTGTTTGCCTTATTTCCATGCACGCGGTTTCAATTTCCTCCCGTAGTTGCTGAATGGTCTCAATTGGAATTTTATAAACCTTTGCCTTAAGTTGACCCCACAAAAAATAGTCCAGGGGGTTAAGG
>NW_019417333.1:92576-94357 GCF_000390285.2 Anoplophora glabripennis | reverse complement strand
CGAAGAGGTGCAATTGAGTGGCCCCCTCGGTCACCCGACTTAAATCCTTTAGATTTCTTTCTCTGGGGGCACATTAAAAGCAAAGTTTACAGCACTCCACCTGATACCTTGGAAGATCTGCGAGGACGAATCATTAATGTATGTCGCGAAGTAACACCGCAAGTGCTCCAGAATGTTCGACAACGGTTTGAAGACAACCTGTATCATTGTATGCAAGTTGGCGGACAACATTTTCAGCATTTACTTGACTAATACCGTAAGTTTTGAAGTAAAATTAAATCGATTTTCGCATTTCTCGTCAAAAATATTGTTCGTATTTTCAAAGCTGCATATTTTCTAAAATAATGGATTGATTTTCAAAAAGTAAGAATCGATGTATAGAGAATTAAAAGCCCTTTCTAATGACCCCCCACTTGACCCCCATTCCCATTTAAAAAAATTTATAGCAAATAAAACAAATATCGTTCAGACCTGCGAACAAGAACGAAAATTTCAAACACTTACCTCTTTCCCACTAGGCGCATAAACGGCGACGGTGCCGTGGTATATGAAAAACATGCTGGTACCGATGGTCCCCGCGCTGATGATGACGTCCCCAGGCAAGTAAATTTCGGACTTGAGCTGGGCGACGACCTTCATCAGGATATTTTCGGGGAGGTGCCTGAAGAAATCCACTCTCTCTATGTGGTTTCTCGTGACGTGCATCAGTATCTCCTGAAAAATAAAGTACACGTGTAAAAGGCGTACGGCAGTGTTGGAAAACCTCCGCACCTGTTTCAGCAGGGGCGAGACCATGTTGTTAATGTCGGACTCCTTGAAGAAGTGCTTGTGGAATTTGAACTGGAAGTAGGAAAATATTCTTTCTCTTAGACTGAGCGGTAGCTCCTTGTATTTCATGTATTCTTTGAACTGTTTGTGTAAGGAGTGGTGTTTGTTCTCGGCACTCGCGTATTTCGTCCAGACTTGTAGTATTTGAGCTAAAAAAAAACATGCCGGTACAGTCGTTTGTTGTTTAAAGCGTCCGGAAAACTACGAGAAAAAAATTTAAGGGGGTTATTCAACTCACAAAAATAATGGTACAAGTTCATATGAAACTTTTTCAAACACTCAATATGAAAGAAATTTTTTAAATTCATACACAGTACACACATGGAAAAATCCAAGGAACAAAAAATTTTCGTTAAATTTTCATTGATTTTCAAAAGGGAGATGCACAACTTATCCAAAAAAATTTGGGAATAGATGCGGCAAGAGAAATGGAGTCAATATTGTAAAAAAAAAATTTGTAAAATCCTTAAAGTTTCTGAGAAAAAAATTATTGAAGTTATAGCGCATTAAACCACTACATAGCTGGACAACTGTAGTCTCTAGTATCATTCGCCACGTGGCCTCATCGACTCCGAATACTGAATTCGGATTTTACAGTCGTCGTTGCGATATTTACCTGTTATCTGTGGTTTTTATAATACGTTTTTAGTAGTTGGTGTCAAAAATAGGTAGTTAGTGTCAAAAATGGTTTGCGTGTACTCGGAGTTGATGCATATCGTTTTAATTTATGGTGAAGCGTTTGTGTTATGGTGAAACAAGACATCATTTGTGTTAGTTCGTAGAAAGTGAGTAAGACGGACCCAAATGTGTTTACACGTGAGTGGATAAAATTTTGAACAATTGCTGTTGCAGCAATTGTTCAAAATTTTATCCACTCACGTGTAAACACATTTGGGTCCGTCTTACTCACTTTCTACGAACTAACACAAATGATGTCTTGATATAAAATAGGT
>NW_019417333.1:56480-91387 GCF_000390285.2 Anoplophora glabripennis | reverse complement strand
TTCAAATAACGAAAATTCCGACAGAGCTAAATTTTGGTGGAGACCTTGGGTACACCATTAGAAATAAAGTGTCAAAAGTCCACATCGATCCCACGTGTGCTAAAAAAGTTATTCGGGGTCAAAGGTAGATTTTTTTCGAAAACGGTGTTTTATCAAAAAAGTAGCCCTGACAAAAATTATAGATCTTAAAATTATCTACAAAAATGGTTCTTATACTTTTTTTCTAAGAAACACCATTCCTGAGATATCGCGATTCTAAAAGTTGAAGGAGTCGCATTCTACATGATATGCACAATATATGCCACGTATGTACAGGGTCGGAAAGTCCCCATGGTTCATCGGCCGTTACGTGAGAGCGATAAAGAAAGTCATAGATATCCGTGCGATAGAGAAAGATGGCTATAATGAAGGCGTCTAATAGTCACCGCCCATTTCGCCCTTCCACAAATAAGAAGTTGATCTTATTCGGATTTTTATGACTTTCTTTATCGCTCTCACGTAACGGCCGATGAACCATGGGGACTTTCCGACCCTGTATATACGTGGCATATATTGTGCATATTATGTAGAACGTGACTCCTTCAACTTTTAGAATCGCGATATCTCAGGAATGGTGGTTCTTAGAAAAAAAAGTATAAGGACCATTTTTGTAGATAATTTTCATATCTATAATTTTTGCCGGAACTACTTTTTTGATAAAACTTACCGTTTTCGAAAAAAATCCAAAAAACCTCAAATTTTGACCTTTAACCCCGAATAACTTTTTTAGCACACATGGGATCGGTGGGGACTTTTGACACTTTATTTCTAATGGTGTACCCAAGGTATCCACCAAAATTTAGCTCTGTCGGAACTATTTTTATAACTAATTTGACCGGACTAATATTTCTGAGAAAAATGGTCGTCTTCAAATAAACAAAAAAGCATTTTGAAGTTGTAAGTCTCTAGTTTCAAGTTCTTTAGACAATTTTTTTTTGAGTTATGGTTGTCGGGCAATCAAATGAGATATCTCGAGAAAAAAACTTCCAAATTTTTTTTTTTTTCAGGACTCAACGGACTCAGGAAAATTTTATCTGGCTTAATCAATGTCATTTAACCTGAAAGAATCAAAATGCTGCTCACCGAACACGAATAACTGCAAACCGAATCCAAAGCTCATGAAGAAGATGGCGTTTATATACTCTGCAACCTCAGAGATGCCGTACTTCCCGTAGGTTACCAGCAGGAGCATTAAGGTCGCATCGTAATGGTTCGCTAATACTTTAGCACTCCAATCGTCATCGTATTGCCGCTCTTTTTTAACGAACAGTAGGATATAGTTGTCTATGTAAAAATTTATAGAAAACGCCCAAAATATCACTACAACGAATATCAAGACTACTTTGATCCCTTTCAAAAGATAACTAGAATAACCCATGTGCTGAAAAAAATATTTCTTTATTATAAAACATATTTATGAAACTTAATATTGATCTGAAATGAGACATCGCAAAGATTTAATACTGATCGAACTGATGCTCAATTGCTTGTGCTTCATCTTTATTTCCGACATATTAGAATCACTGAATTGAGCCGACATATTAAATTTCAGTGCCATCTATTGGCAACAATATAAACTCTTTTAAATTAAAGGTGTCGAGTCAAGGTGACTATTTCTTTAACGATGTGGATTGGCTCATTTCAAATTGCTTTTCTATAGCCACAAACAAAATAGGTATCGCCCCAGACCGCTCCTGGAATAGACCAGAAGTTTTAAATTTCCGAATTGCCGATAGAGTACACCACCAGCAGAATTTTAGGAAGAATCAAATGCAGCGGCCCGCAATCTTACGCGTTTCCTAGCAACATATAAACAACACTTTGGCAATATGTACTTACGGATTTATTTTGTACACTATTTTTTATCAATATCTATTTTTTCCGTTACTGTATTTATTTAAACGTATGATGTAGGTATTGATAAAAATATTTTAAAGAATCAACGAATATGTATGTATCTATGTGACATTCTGCAGCGGTGTCACAGTTAAGTTATTTAATCATAACTTCGTTGATTAGCTACTATTTTCATTTGTTGGTATTGAAATGACATTTTAAACAGCTTGTACTATAATTTTTTTAATATTTGATGATGATGATAAATTTATTTAATATACAAGATGGGTTATTAGTACGTCGCGGAATGTGTAAGTATAGGTTTTTTTTGTATTTTGACATTCACATTTAATAATTAAAGATAGAACAAAACTTCAAATACAAATATACGACTTTTCCTTTATTTCTTTTGAAATCAAAATTTGCTGGCATAAAATACATATATGTTTAAAGTAAAAAAAAAATCATTTAAAAAATTAAAATTCATCCTTATTGAAATAACAAACAATGATTTTTATAATATAAGGAGAATACCTAAAAACGAAATAACATTAAAATACCTACAATTTTTACAAATTTTCAACATGCAAGTAATTGTGATGATACAGTTGAAAATATGCTTTCATTTACTATTTATTGCTTTAAACACATATTCAGAAAACATTTCGTCCTGCATTTTTTCTTTCAATAGTTGTATATATTGTGGGCTTTAATAATATACTTTGTTGAAGTGTCCCCACAAAAATATGTCTAAAGGACCGAGGTCGGGGCTGTTTTCTGGCCACCTAAGGTTTCTAATAATATTTTTTACAGAGTCGTTGACGCGATTCGTCCTTCAAAATAAATTTGCCGATATTCCTGAAGAACTTTTGCACATTATTGTTATTTGAATAATACAGTTTAATTATGTTTTGTTTTTTGTCATCAGAATAACCCATTTTATCCAATTGTCCGTTCTGCGTTCCGTCTGTCGAAAAACAAAAAGTAGTCAATAATTGCCACAGCAGTAGCGAACGGCGGCATTGTCTTATCTCTCATTGATTGAGGATTTGATATTTTTTTTTTAAATAAATTTCGTATCACCCCTTGCGGTTCCAACAATTTTATTAAAGGTATTATTCTTAAGGGAATTTTACATTTTTTAATTTTTTTGAAATAAATAATTAGGTAAATTCATAGTTTTATTTAGCATTTAACACAAATGTCATTTCCAAACAAAAGATAAGTTCCATATAACTCTTCAATTACATGATTAAATGTATTAAATTTATTTGGCAGTTATTATTTGGCAACAAAGCCATCGGCAGAACTGTCTGAGTAGAAGAGTTACCACGCTAAATTTTATAGCTGGATACCGGCTAACAAGACCTTGCATCCTTTTTAGGTTGCCAATTTCCAGCATTTAAAGCGCGGTCTGAGGCGATAAACTATATTGTCCTATATTGTCTGTGCTATTGCTTTAATGTAAGTGAGGAATCGAACAAACATACCTCCCGAAATAATTCCAATATCGTTAGCCATCTAGGCAGTCTCACAATTTTAATGCGATTAAAAATCCGCATCAAAAAAAGAATATTTAAAGGTATCACAAGAGGGGTGTATTTAACTAAATACAAGAATATGTGAAAGCAGGAAAGAACATCAAAGAAAAAGAAAGTAAGCACATATTTCCTGAAATATATAAAAGTAAATTGCGAAAAACAGCAATAGGTATGACAAATTATACTTAGCCACATTGGAGAAGTTCAGTATTACTTTGCTCTTTTCTTGATCGTAGTAACCCGTGAAAAATAATTTAAATATGTCGGCGATATGAAGAATGTCCAATACGAACTTGGTCGTGCTTAGTCCCTCGTCTCTATTCATAACTGACACCGTCGCTGCTACGGGGATGATTAGAAATATCGTGAAAAACAACATGAATATTAAGAACTCCCAGTACATACTGAAAAAAGATTATTGATAACGTTAACGAACAAATATTAATATTTACGTACTTCAGCTTGCTGAAAGGGTGTATCATGTAGTAATTATGAACCAAGTGCCTTATTTCTTCGTTGCGGCACGCGGAATTCGATTTGAAAAACCTCGACGTGTTTGGGTGGGATCTGCTGATCATGCACATGGAACGGAACCACCTGCGCATGGAAATGAACATTCCTGAGTCGATGAATTGTTTAACTACGTCTTCCTCCTGCCTCGCGAGAAGACACTCGTGATCATCAAATCGCGGCATTTTCAATAACGTTAAGTTGAAAATTTTCTTTAACAATGCGTTGCAACAAACATTAACCGGTTATTTACTGGTTGCCAGGTTGCGCTGTTCTTGATTGTTCGCGTTGACAGTGAACGAATGGCAATGGCTTACTCGAATTCGGCAATTTGTAAATAAAATAAACGAATTAGGCATTAGCGTAAAACTCTACGCCAACTTGCCATGAACCTAGGAAAAATACGGACCATGGCGTTACTATTTAAATATTTATAAAAAGGCGACATAAAAGGTCCAAGACTCAAAATAGGTGGGAGTTTTTAAATTTGAGAAGTTCTATGATTAGTGCGCACTACAGAAACGCTACTGTCAAATCTATGTTTAATTCACTGTTTCCCATCTATGTTACTAATATTCTTTCGTGCTGATGCTGAAGAAAGTGAATAAACTGAACTGATAAAATGAAAGTGATTTTTATTCGCTTCAACACAAAAGAACAATTATCGGGATAACATATTGGTGTTGAAAGGAGTTAAATGTTTGAGGTTATAGTTTTGTTTTCAATTTTCATATTTGTAGGCGTTTTTTTTAAGTTTCTTTCAACAAAAGCCTCAAATTCTAGTAATAGTTGTAATAGTAACAGTTCTAGCAACACTTCACTTTTTTATTGGGACAGTGACATAAAAGTATGAAAATTAATAAAGAATAGTGCCTTCATATTCTGAATTGAACCATTGTTTAAATACCCTAATGATTGAACTATACAAAACATGTTTGTTTTTCAAGTTAGCTTTAGTTTTTTAACAGTTTCATCGATTTGAGGTTAAGTTTTACCTGATTCGTTTTGAATGTGAACGAGGAAGACGAAGACGAGGAACGTGGAAAGTTTTTGTGCTCGAGGGGATAGGGGAATGCAGATCACTTTAGTCACTAAGGTTGGGGAACTGAACGAGATCGAAGGAATGGCTATTAAAGTAATCAAATCATTTTGTGCCGGTACATTCAGTTTATTGTTATTTAGTACTAAAGAATCATGAAAGAATGTTAGTACCATTTTTCTGTTTAATTTCTTATTGGTTCTACATCCAATCCACCGCATTCAAATAATTAACGCACAGAAGCATGCGCATTCCCATAATATAATGCTTACACAAGATTCAAAATTCATTATTTCAAATCAAAGATTGCTTTTCTGTATTTAAAGAAATCGAACATTGAGATTGAGGGAATAACATAACATAATACAAATCTGTATAATATTGTACCAAAAATTAGTTAACCTAATTAGTAAGTAAACATACTAAATTTATATTTTATTTATTACCCTAATTTTTTTCTTCAATTTCTTGTATTAGTGATAGGAAGCAGGAAATGATAGAAATTAAAAAAAAAAACAAATGTGTATGTATATTTTATTTCTTTTCATGTTGATCTGAATTTTCCATTTTCTCTATTGAGGAAATATTTCGGAATAATGTAACAAAGGCATTTTTATCAGATTAAGAATAGAAGGAATATAATACTTTTGTGGTTTAAATACCAGTTAGCTAAAAAAATTGTATGTAAAAGTATATCACACATTAAAATGGCAGTGTTTTGACAACGCTTAAGTTCCTTTCCAACAGTGTGAGGCAAAAGCTCCCTTATCTCAAAAAAATTGTTAATAACATTTTCGTACAATTATGTTTTTTTTTGCAAAATAAATACTTGAGAAATTTATTAACAGAAAGGTAAAAATAGCGATATCCATTTAAACTTAATTTTGATATTAATGATCCGTTTTTCAAACTTCATAATACTGTAGGTTTAAAAAAATTTAAATTTTATTTCGAAAATTTGGTTCGAAATTATTCCGTCACGGAAAGTCCTACAAATCATCCTCCAAAAACGTGCCATGCTTCACTACCAAAATCTGACCTCTATTTTTGTACCGATATAAAGTTTTTCCGATTAGGTACTACCGCTTTTGTGGAGATGAAAATTTTTTACTCCAAAATCCCAGGGTTGAATACTGATTCCGAAAATTCCTATGTGAAACCTTTTCTGTTAACTACGAACATTTAAAAACATAATTTTCCGCACTTAATGTAAGAAATAACAAAGAAAAGAAGTATTTTCCATGTTAGCGTTCTTTCATTTTGTTTGTATGTTCAGCCACATTCAGTGACGGCTCTCGAAAATTAAAGTGGTTATATTTTAGTAACGAAGATTGGGGCCCGTATCATTTCTTAGAGAATGATTTTGCGGCCCACATAGCGAACTTTCGTGACGAAAAAATTTCGAACGAAATTTGTGGAATAAAAATTTAAGACGGGGGCGGTCGACCCTGAAATCTCAAAAAAGTTGCACATATGTTTGCTGAATATACTTTTTCTCATAATAAATTGATAAATCCAAACAGAAGTTTTCATATTTTTTGGAAAATTTTCTTTTTTTTTTAAAATGACTATTATGAACTTTGAAAAAGCGAATATTCAAACTTCGTAATGCTGTAATATCAAGAAAAATGAAAATTTTGCAAAAAATAAGAAAACGCCTGTTCGATTATAAAAATATATAACGAGCGTTCAAATAAAAACGTGGTCGAAGTTGGCTCTGACACATTGGACGTAGGGCGTAGCTTATAGCGACCAACTTAACCTCATTTCTCAACGAGCTGTATAGCAGCTGTCAGTTTCAATAACAAAGCGGCGATACAGCGCTTTGACAGATGACGTTTAAGTTCATTTGCTATACGCTACGCCCTACGTCCAAATTTTCAGAACCAACTTGACCACGTTTTTATTTGAACGCTCGTTACATTCCGCAAATATATGTGCAACATTTTTCGAGATCTCAGGATCGGCCACCCTTTTTGAATGTTTTTTCGGAAATTTCATTCGAAATTTGTTCTTCGCGAAAGTTATCTACGTGAGCTTAGAAATGATCTCCTAAAACACAAATTGGTTAGGTTAATTTTTGCGAACCGTCACTGGTTTTGCCTTAATGGAACTTTTCTCACATCCTGTACCCTGGACCTTTAATTGTTAAATACATCATAAACACGTTTTTATTTTCTCGATATGATATATATAAAAATATTTTTCTCTTCAGTAAAAAAATTTTCTGACGCTCACGATTTGCACATAATATAGACCTACCCATCCTACGTTTTTTATTCTAAAACTTACTCGTATTGGACGTAACCGAACTAGAATTAAAATCTAAATACTCCTAAAACCAACGTCAACATATATTAACCAAAGGCTTCTCCAATAACTTCGACTTTCCCAAAGGCACCCGTTTTTTCCCCACCTTCTTAACGGTGTTCAACTTATTAACCGGCCCTAACGGTACGATCCTAGTTCGGTCCAGATGTCTGTAAAACTGAAGAACATCGGGATTGGCCCAAACCTGAGCCGAGTTAAAATCCAACACGCGCAGCGTCTCCAAACTCTGCGCCCTGCTCAGTGCCACGTAGGCCTGTCCCGCCTCGAAAACCCTTGCCAACGACATTTCCACACAATCTAAAGTCAAACCCTGCGACTTGTGGATGGAGAAAGCCCACGCCAACTTAAGGGGGACCTGCTTCCTCGCCAAGGACCCGCCGCTCGCCGTTTTTATCACCCACCGTTCGTGTCTCGCGATGTATTCCTTATTCCTGAACTGGACGACCGGCAGACCGTCTCGGAATGTCTTCACGACACCCCTCGCGCCGTTCACCAGGCCCGAAACCACGCTAATGTTCTTGAGGAGCATAACCTGAGCTCCGATTTTCAGTACGAGTTTGTTGGGAACAGGCGTTTGGTTGTCCAGTTGTTTCGTCGTGCCCGGAACGGAGTCTTGAGCTTCGAAAATTTGAGGTTCTCCGGGCAGGGCCTTCAGTTTAGTTTCGTTGATGATATCGGCGTCTTTTGTGTGGGAGCAGAGTCTGGTGGCCAGGATGTCGCCTTGTTCGATTTTCTGCTTCGCCGTAGCCGTCAAAGCGTTCGTTACTTCTTTGTCCGCCTGACCTGAAATTTTTTGTGTTTAATTTCTAATTTTATGTAGAAATCTACATCAAGAAACACTGTAGGTGTAAATTTAACTGGTTCTAAAAGAAGCCACAAGAACAAAATGCATATTAATTAGGAAATAAGAAAAATTAAGCCGATCCGCTAATTTTAAGTCATTTTTCAAATACAAGGGAGACGGTAATTTTATGAGAGAGTCGCCATCTAGTGTCCTTATTCCTAACTTTGACAACATCCGTATTAAAATCACACATTCAGTCACCAGCTGAAGTTCTTTCTTTTCAGTCGGCTGTATTGTATTTGTAGTATTACCTATTCTGATTTTGTTCAAAATCGATATGAAGCGGTCGTCGTCCTGTCTATGGACCCGTTTCAATTCAAAAGTGATCAGTTTACAGTCTTCCCAAGCTTTGGTCTTGAAACAAAACCTCGGAGGTGGCGCTTTGGTTTCGCCCAGCTTAGGCCTGCTTATCGGAGGTAACTGGAAGAAATCTCCGCACAGAATCAGCTGGATTCCCCCGAAAGGCTTCTCGTTTCGCCTCACCCTCCTCGCCACCTGTTCGATCTTCTCGAAATACTCTCCGTCCACCATGGATATCTCGTCGATGACGAGGTGCTTGCATTTGCGCCAGATGCTGGCAGTGGGATGCTTTGACGCCAGTTCAACGCTTCTTTCTAGTGTTGCTTCTCCGCTGCCGATGCCGGCAAATTGATGGAGGGTAACACCTCCAATGTGACAAGCGGCTACACCTAAACAAATTTAAAAATCATCCCAGGTTTTAAGAAAGTTTTACGTTATTACCTGTAGAAGCAGTTGCGGTGGTAACATCGGGTGGCAGAGCACCGATAATCCTTCTCAAGAGATAACTCTTTCCGGTGCCTGCACTACCAGTGAAAAATAAGTTATGTCCTGCCAGGCAGGCGTCGAGAACCTCTTGCTGTTCCAAATCTAAAGGCTCGTTTGGTATAGGAGAGGCAGTGTATAACTTTTTAGCTGCAGGAGGTCGGACTGTATCATCTCTTTCCAATTTTCTCTTTTTCCCAGCTAGAGGGCTGGGCGTGGTGTCAGTTCCCTTACTTACTTTAGCTCTTGCTTTGTCTATATCTGCATTAGTAACGGGCGATATCTCTTCATATTGTTTGGGTTTACCAGACAACAACTGGGTTCTTAGGGAGGTGTTAGGATTTGCATTGCTTTTCTCGCCAGTCATTTTAACAAATACAGTTCTTAGGAATGTTAATAATTGCCCAGGGGGTGCATTAGAGAGATATAACGTGCAATTCAGAGGTTGGAATTTGATAGACGCTTTTCCTTCATTCATGAACTTTTTATGAACGGAAATACCTTTTAAAAGTAATTTTACTGGAGATGTCTTCGCGGTAGAGATTTCCACGAAAATTTCCCTTCGTTCGTCTCTGATTAAATGCAAGTTGGCTTTTTTATGCGCCACTTTTCTTTGAACAACACCCTGTTTATTTGTCCATTCTATATTAACAGCACAGCACAAGAGACCATCGTTGTTATTCATTTTTTGTGAACAATTAAAAACCACCAAAAGAGAAGTCTGTCAGAAATATTAAAATATTTTGCTTCCCTTCCAAAAGAAGCCGCCAACTCAAAGAAATATAACCTCACCCACCACAAAAGGTCACCCACCTTTCACAGTGACGTTCAATTTGAAAAAGTTGTTTGTTGGTAATTTGTAGTTTGTTCTCGGTCGATATCACAGTACAATCACGGAATAACGAAAGATATTCCTTTCATGTGCTTAAAGCTCGTAGGCTTCAAAACTCGAGCGTTTATTGGCTATTCATGGAATTAACAAATCATTTCTGAAACAGCAGCCAATAGTTGCCGGAGCTTTTGAGCTCATTAAGAGCTTCCTGCTCTTGCCCAGAGAAAGGAACATTAGCACATATCTAACATTAGTAATGTCGATAAGGAAGTTGCAAATATTTCAGTTTATGAGGAAAATGTGCGGTTAGGATCTGTCTAGTTTATAACAAATTTATTTATCCTAAAGAAAAAGGTGATTGCATAAGTAAAAATGGCTATAGAAAATAAAAGGAAGGCGGATGAATCAGCCCTTGTTCCTTCAAACAAAAGATCCAAAAATGAAGTGGCTATTAAGAATAAAAACAGTTCAGTGCTACAAGCGGTAAGTACAATTATGTTCAAAAGCAATATTATATTCATACTTTTATTGAACTTTTAGGCACCAGCAAGAACCTCAAACTTATTTGCTCCTATAATGCTGTTGGAAGGACATGAAGGAGAGATATTCTCGGTAGATTTTCATCCCGAGGGCCAATATTTAGCATCCTCCGGGTTTGACCGGAAAATTTGTAAGTTTTCCTTCATATTTCACCTATCTGGTGTTAATATTTACAACTTTTAGTTCTCTGGAGTGTTTACGGAGAATGCGAAAACATTTCTGTAATGACGGGCCACACAGGTGCTATAACGGAGTTACATTTTACCACCGATGGATCACATGTTTTTACCTCAAGCACCGATAACACCTTGGGTTTGTGGGACATAGTAACGTCACAACGTATCAAAAAATACAAGGGCCATACGACTTTTGTCAATGCCGTGCAAGGAGCCAGAAGGGGCCCGCAGTTAATGTGTTCTGGAAGCGATGATAGCACAATTAAAGTTTGGGATACGAGGAAAAAACAATCCGTGTCAAGTATGAATACCGTTTATCAGACCACAGCTGTAACGTTTAACGACACCGCGGAGCATATATTTAGTGGAGGCATCGATAACGATATAAAGGTATTTCATATTATTTTTTAAAACTTTTATAATATTTTATCCTTGTTAGGTGTGGGACGTCCGTAAGACTGAAGTTATATATACGTTAAAAGGTCACACAGACACCGTCACGGGGCTTTCATTGAGCTCCGACGGTTCATATCTGCTAAGTAATTCCATGGACAACACATTGCGGATATGGGACGTGAGGCCGTACGCTCCCGTAGAGCGATGCGTTAAGATTTTCACCGGTCACCAACATAACTTCGAGAAGAACTTATTACGCTGCGCCTGGTCCCCCGACGGGACAAAAGTCACCGGCGGATCGGCAGACAGGTTTGTTTATATTTGGGATACGACATCCAGGAGGATCCTTTACAAGCTTCCGGGGCATAACGGTAGCGTCAACGATGCCAAATTTCACCCAAACGAGCCTGTCGTTGTGTCTTGCGGTAGCGATAAACAGATTTACCTGGGAGAGATCGATTAGGTGTGTATGTGAAATAGTGTTTTGAATAATGTCAAGAATTGTAGGTGTTTTATATGAAAAATAATAAATATAAATTTTTATTATACCGACCGAACTTATTTAGTTATAGCATAAAGAATATCTGTGGAAACAGACAAATTTTTTATATAAACTAAAAATTTATTTTACACTTACCCAATAAATTGTTTAAAAATCTGTCACAATTATGATAAAGGTATTGAACTAATCCAAACAATGTTTAATAAAATTTAATAAATAATGCGTTTTTGTTGGGATTTTTATCGACGTGATATTACCAAAAACCAAATTTTCAACTTTTAGGTCCACTTTAATCTCATTTGATGCAAGTTAAAAATCGGTTAATTTCTTTCCCACTCTGGAACTTTCTGTAGATATCTTAAATGATTCCAATAGGCTTGTATTTGATAGAAATGCACTTAAGACTGTCATTCTGTGGGGAAAATCGTCCACATAATTCTTTGAAATCGATCCATGTTCAACCAACTCCGGAACTTTTTGTAGCGATGTTAAATAACTTCAGTAGGCTTGTATTTGATGCAAATACACATATGAAGCAGGCATTTTCAGGAAGAAAATGTTCCAGTTATCAATATATGCGAAATATCGTATGAGACTTGTTTACGCGTCCTCCTATCTTTAATTATCTCTAAAATCCCAGTCCGATACGTCAAATAGTTAATTAACTATTAACGTTATAAAAAAAGAAGCTATCTTGGGAACAAAGAGGCGTACGTGATTTCTCTTTTTTTAAATTATCGTAAAAATAAGCTCTAATATAATGCAAAAAGAGCGAATTCCCGAGCAGCTTTTGCCTGACCCTGAGAATTTGTTTATAACGCTGCTTTGCACGTCCTACTTTGTTAGTTATAAAGGGCAACTTTTTGAAATCTTTATTTTTCGATAAGTTTCTTTGGATTAATTAGAACCTATATCTATATTAAGTTCTAAAATTAACCTTTAGTAATTAAACAATTAGTTGCAAAAAAACGAATGAAATTAATTAAAAAATACCTGGAGCAATAATTTCACGGTCAATTATATCGGTCTTTGGCATGCATGTTGGTCTTTGAATTGACTGACTTTTTTACAAATTTTATCAACATCCATCGTTTTTTGCAATAATAATTCGCAATTTTCGAAAATTGTCTTAAACACTATTTTCAAGTTTTGAAGAATGCACAGTCAAAGCTCATTAACGAGAGATATATTCCAAAAATGTACCGCGAATACGGAGTGTCATTTTATATGGAAATATAGGGGTACGTTCCAATGTTGCAAAATAATAAAAAAATATCGTAATCATTGTATAAGTAAGTATTTACTTATACAATGTCGTAATAAAAGTAATTTATCGAGACAATATTAATTATTATTATCAGGTTTAGGCAATGATTTAAGTAACTTAGTGATTTTTTCTTTTTTCGCAGCTAATTGCTTCTTAAAAACAAGACTTCTTTCCAAAGACGTGCAGTGGGAAATATTGGAAAAAATTCTCGCCACTCGCCAATTTTCATCGTCTCGTCGTGATTTTTTTTTTAATAATCTCGTAATCTGAATTTTCATATTCCGGTGGGGTTTTTTCGAAAAACCCTTTTTTTTTTAATGCTTAGGGAGCGCCCCCAACCTCAATGTCGAAGAAAAAATTTTTAAATACTCGATGTTCAGTTGTAGAAAAAAATCTCTGTACAATAAAGATATTATTAATTTTTTTTATTAATCCTTAATTTAGCGAGTTTAAACTTAGTTAATGTTGGTTTTGAGGTTAGTTTTTTTAGATTCAAATTCATGGTTTGAGTATAACATGTTACGTAGGGTTCTATTGAATCTATTTCGTACTTTTGGCATGTAAAAAAAATTTTCTCCAATGTTTCGACATTGAGGTTGGGGCGCTCCCTAAGCGTTAAAAAAAAAAAGGGTTTTTCGAAAAAACCTCACCGGAATATGAAAATTCAGATTACCACGAGATTATTAAAAAAAATCACGACGAAACGATGAAAATTGGCGAGTGGCGAGAATTTTTTACAATATTTCCCACTGTGAGACGGGTCAATTTTTATGAAGAAATCGCAAAGCTCATTTGCCATCCTTCACTCAGATTTTTAAAATTTTGTCGCATTTATCGAGGGCCTTAGTGGTACGTGTAAACTAGTGGCGTTAGCGGCAACTTTTATCAAAGGACTTTGGGCTTCACGTCACTAAGGTTTGTTTGTTTATAAATATTTTGATACCTACTTGTTTATTTTGACAAATAAATACACACATTATTCTAAAAATACGAAATGTATCGTTATTTTGAATCCGCGAATACAGAATTTTTCACCTGTGAATACAGAAACTGGTCAGCGAATAGCGAATCCGCAAATAAGGAGCTTTGACTGTACTAGAAATTTTAGAAAATATTTTTTTGACTCCAAAGCGATATTTAAAATATCTGAAATGTATAAAGGGCCGATTCCATCTCAAATCATGCAGAGCTCCATTTGGACCTGTCACCAAACCTACTCCAAAATGATTTTTTATTGTTCTAGGCCAAAAATAAGAGGACCCCTAGTTTTTCTTTTTCCTCTCAGACGCAGAGTTCCGTCTATTATGTACTCGGAAAATGCATCGCTGAAAAAAAAAATTTAAAAAAATTTTCCGATTGCATTTTGATTGCTTATTTTTTTATTTTTTGACACGATAAAACAATTCTTATTTTACCTGATAGAGGAAATGGAGTCCTTCAAATTTATCTTTTCAAAAATGTGAATAAGTGCATTGTTCGACAAAAAATGTTTTTTTTCAAAAAAAGTGCATCTTTGAATAAATTTTGTTTTTCTCAAAAAGGCCATATTTTTTGCGCTCTCATTTTTTTTGGCGATTCTTAGTACCAATACCTTCAAATCTAAACTTCTGCAAAAAATTAAGGGAGCAACAAAGTTTTTCGAATTTTTAGTGATTTTTCAGAATGCTGTATTTGTATTTTTTGTAATTCTAGTGAAAAAAATTAATCAAAAGTTTTTGTAGACTTCAATTTTTTTAATTTTTGTCATGCCTAGACGGCATTTATCATTTTTATTTTATTTATCAACTTTTAATCAATTTCGTTAATTCAAAATAAAAGGAAAAATGACTCAATATTTTTATCTTGAGTTGTTAAAAAATAGAGTAAATTTTCAAAAATTAAAAAAAAGCTTTATTTTTCAAAAATTAAATTTATTTTTTTTCAAATTCAATGAGCAAAAAATGCCCAATTGTGAAAGAATTGACAAAAAATCAAATTTTTCATTTTTACGAACGTTACAGGGTGCTCAGAAATGTAAATTTTGCTCCTTTAAATTTTTCTGTAATTTTGATTAAGTGTCTGGAAAAACCGTCAAAAAATCACTTTTTTTCACTTTTTTCAATTTAATGTCGAGGATAAAAGAAAATTTTTTTCTTCCAAAAACGCTACATAGCCTTGTAGGAAATTTATTCGAGATTTCAAAACTGCCCGTCAATTTTCTGTCTGATCATTAAGTTGCTGAGATATCGATGGTTAAAGCTAAAAGGATGCTTTTGTATTCGTAGTCGAATATCTCCGGGTCAAATTAACGTAGAGAAAAATTTAAAAAAAGAAATTAAAGCTGAATGAACAGGCTATCAAATCCATATCATGATTTTTGCGTAAAAAATTTTTCCAAGTCCGTGGACCGAGAAAAAAACACGGAAAAAATTGAAAAATTTTTTTCGTCTTATTTCTTAGAATTTCGCGATGACTGTCGCTCCTAAAAACTTTGAGCTAAGAAATCTGGAAACTAGACATTTGGCGCTTTAAAATGCTTTTTTTAAAACCTTGATACGATCTTTTTTAACTGAGATACAGCATTCTGAAAAATGACTAAAAATTCGAAAAAATTTTTTGCTCCGTTAATTTTTTGCAGAAGTTTATCTTTCTGAAATTTGTGGTTTTTGCTTTTTATCGCATAAAACTTAAAAATAAAATAAAACTACAATAACGTGAAAATAAAATAAAACATTCATTTCTATTCAATTATATATAGGGGGTGGTTGCTGAAGTTGTTTTGTGAAGAAAAGTTCATATAGACGTAGGTCAAAATATGCTTCGTTTTTTATTTATTTTTTATTTTTTTATTTACTTATTTTTATTAATTATTTCAGTTTTGATCATCCTGCATCTTGAAATCGAAGAATTTTTTACCCTCATTCATATCAACTTTTCATTTTTAATGTTGAATTTTTACTTTTACCACGTTTTATTAAAAGAAACCCTTAAATAGAAGATTAACAAAACCTACAATAAAATATGTTTATTTTTTGCTCAAAAACGGTGCATCCTACGAAAAAATTGAAGGAACCAATTTCATTCAGAATTGATGATGGATTTCTAAAAAATATCAAAACGGGAAAAGTCAGTGGCGTACCATTTATTTTTATTAAAAAGTGTTGTGGCATTTTCACACCAACGCCACTAGTGCAAGTAGAAATATTAGATCACCCCGAAAAATGCCCATTTATCCCTCTATAGCGTGCTTCGAATTTTGAGTCAATATCTTTAAAACTGAAATAATAAAAATAAATAAAAAATTAAAATTTAAATGCTCTATATCTCGGAAATGAAGCATATTTCAATCTACGTCTATGATGAAATTTTTTTCACAAAATCACTTCGGCAACCATATAATTGAATAGAAATGAATATTTTAATTTATTCTCACGTTATTGTAGTTTTTTTTATTTTTAAGTTTTATGCGATAAAACCGCTAATTTCAGAAGGATAGATTTGAAGGTATTGGTACTAAGAATCTCCAAAAAAAATTTGAGAGCAAAAAAATATGGCCTTTTTGAGAAAACAAATTTTTTTCAGATGCACTTTTTTGAAAAAATTCATTTTCTGACGAAAAATGCATTTATTCACATTTTTTAAAAGGTAAATTTGAAGGGCGCCATTCCCTCTATCAGGTAAAATAAGAATTATTTTATCGTGTCAAAAAATAAAAAAATAAGCAATCAAAATGCAATCGGAAAATTTTTTTTAATTTTTCTTTTCAGCGATGAATTTTCCGAGTACATAATAGACGGAACTATGCGTCTGAGAAGAAAAAGAAAAAATAGGGGTCCCCTTATTTTTGACCTAGAACGATAAAAAAATATTTTGGAGTAGCTTGGTGACAGGTCCACATGGAGCTCTGCATGATTTTTTTTTTAAATCGATCTAGGAAAATAGTCTGAAAAATATTTTCTTGTCAGCATAAAATTTGCTGTACGATCTAAAGTTTTGTAAAATACCGCGTAAGGATCAGGTGTGGGATATTTCAGCGACGAATAAAAAAGTAACTGGAACAACAAAATGATTTATTATTTTTTTTTACATATTTACATATGAAAAAGGGAAAAGAACCATTTATTAAAAATACACGAATCCTCGTTAATTCTTAGAAAATAGAGGACCTATTACAAAAATCACAAGGGTGCAATATATAAATGCATTAAATATCCATCTAAAACGTACTAGGATCACATTCTCGTCTTGAACAAGTCGAGTCTTAGTTTTTCCTGGAAATGGCGAGCCTGACACCCGGTCCGCGTAAAAAAAAAACAACTCAAATTTGAACGGTAAGTAACGCTAACTAATCCCGACGGAAAATTAAAAAAGGAAGTGTAAATGTATATTGTCTTAAGCTACGTAAACAAATTTTTAATATAAATAATGAGAAAACGTAAAGTGTTACTTTACAATTTCTTCAGTTAATGACACTAAAAATGTATGCATCTAGAGGTGATTGGATGTAATTGCGTTTAAGCCCTTTCCGAGGTTCATGCGTCCAAGTCGTTGATGAACAACACCTCCCGATTCTTCAGACCCGCCTGCTCTAAGGTCTCCACCATCTCTCTGTTCTCCGGACGACACTTCAAAATCCTTTTGGGGAAGTTCGTGGTGATCTCGAAGGAATCGGGTGCGTTCGGATGGCAAAATACAAAGTAGAAAACAGCCTGAAAGGCAAATAATACGATTCATTCCAATTACACGCTACCCTAAGGAAGAATGAGACCCAAACAATAATTTCGGGGATGATTTCTAGGCCCACATAGAAAACTTGTGTTGTGATAATCCTTTCAATAAAATTTGATGTAGAAGACATTAAAAATGGGGGTAGCGTATCCGGTGATACCAAAAACGGTAACTTTACGAAAAATATTTCATGTTACAACTCAAAATTTGGAGTTTGAACTCAGAATTTGATAACTAAAACAATAATTTTACAATTCCAACCTCTAATTCCAAATTTGTTGTTCATATTCGAGTTTCAATGTGAAATTTTATGTTAAACTTCTAAATTTGAGCTCTATTTTGAGTTCAAATTCAAAATTTTGAGTTTGAAGAAGAAATTTCAAGTCAAAATAACTAAAACAATAATTTTACAATTCCAACATCTAATTCGAAATTTTTTGTTCATATTCGAGTTTCAATGTGAAATTTTATGTTAAACTTCTACATTTAGAGCTCTATTTCAAAATTTTGAGTTCAGATTCAAATTTTTGAGTTTGAAGAAGAAATTTCAAGTCAAAATTTGGTCAACCAAATTCAAAATTTGGTGCCCGATTATAAAATGTTGAACTTAAATTCGAAATTTCGAATATGAACTCAAATTTTCAAATTAAAACTTGAAATTCCCTTTTTTAAATATGAACCGCTTTCCGAGCTTTGGTAAAATGCACTAAATTTTTTTAAACGGTGATAGAAGATGGTGAATAACTATGGAGCCATTACAGAAAGNAAATTCGAAATTTCGAATATGAACTCAAATTTTCAAATTAAAACTTGAAATTCCCTTTTTTAAATATGAACCGCTTTCCGAGCTTTGGTAAAATGCACTAAATTTTTTTAAACGGTGATAGAAGATGGTGAATAACTATGGAGCCATTACAGAAAGATTATTTGCTGACTTTATCAAATGGTGTCGAGGAAAATGACCGCTAACTCAAAATTTTAAGTTCGGACCTAAAATTTCGTGTTCAAATTTGAGTGTGAACATGAAATTTTGTGCTAAAACTCCAAATTGGGCGTTTGAAAATTGCTTACCAAAAAAGTTCTTAAAACTAATTCAAAACTCGAAAAACCAAATTCAAAATTTTGAGTACAAACTCAAAATTTCATGCTCAATTATAAAATATTGAATTCATATTCAAAACTTCGGATATGAACTCAAAATTTTAAACTAAAACTTGAAATTCTCGTGAAATATGAACCGCTTTCTAAGATTTGGTAAAATACACTAAATTTTTTTAAACTGATGGAATATGGGGAATAATTATGAAACCATTACAGAAAGCTTATTTGCTGATTTTACCAAATGGTGTCGAAGAAAATAACTGCCAATTCAAAATTTCAAGTTCAAATCCAAAATTTCGTGTTCAAATTTGAGCTTGAACATGAAATTTTTTGACAAAACTCCAAATTGGCCATTTGAAAATTACTTACCAAAAAAGTTTTTAAAATTAAGCCAAAACTCGAAAAATCAAATTCAAAATTTCGAGTTTAAACTCAAAATTTTGTGTTCAAATTTGAGGTTGAACATGAAATTTTGTGATAAAATTCAAATTGCACATGTGAAAATTACGTACCAAAAAAGTTTTTAAAACTAATTCAAAACTCGAAAAATGAAATTCAAAATTTTGAGTGAAAACTCAAAATTTCGTGGTCGATTATAAAATGTTAAATTGAAATTACAGAAAGATCATTTGCTGATTTTATCAAACGGTGTCAACAAAAATGACCAATAATTCAAAATTTCAAGTTCAAATCCAAAATTTCGTGTTCAAATTTGAGTTTGAACATGAAATTTTGTGTTGAAACTCCAAAGTGCATTTTGAAATATGCTTACCAGAAAAAAGATAAAATCTAGGTCTAAACACAAAACTCAAATTTGAATATCTGTTCAAACTCAAAATTTTGTCCTAGAATATAAAATTTTGAATTCAAATTTGAAATTTTAAGGTAGAAGAGAAGCAACAGTGCAACATTAAATGTTGCAGAACCACCCTTACCTCTAAGGAATGTGTTTTGAGAAATCTCCTCTCGAGTCTACTGCCACATGGTAATTTGAAGACGACATGAACCGCGTCCGGGTGAGAAGCATCCGGTTCGTCTGGAACTTTGCTAATCGAATCGATCTTCTCACGGGCGATAGTCTGCCTGCGCTCCTCCTCAGCCCGCGCTTCCTAAAAACAAATGAAAAAATTCGAATGGACATTTCAAAAAAACCAAATTCGCTTTATACCGCTTCCACCCGTCTCCGTTCAGCCTCCTGGGCCATCCGCTGTTCCTCCCTCTTGCGCTCCTTCTCCTGATCCGCCCTGAGACTCTCCATGAACGCCTCGTCCTGCTGGCTCCTCAACGATCTATTAATACTAGCCTCAAATCTGTCCGCTCTCGCGGACACCAAGTTGATTTCGAATTCGTTTACCACGGAAGTGAGCCTCTGCAACAGCAAGCCGGAATCGGAATAACCTTCCATACGGCCCACTATAGTCATACGGTTCTCTTTTAGTACCAGCACAGAGAGGAAGGGGTGGTAGTTGGCCTTAACGGCATTTAGGGTCTTTCGGCCTTCGTCGGACTTGACCGAGCACCCCCAGAACAGGAAGTTCTGGTTGATGTAGCGGACGACGTTGACGTTGGATAGGGTGTCTCGGCAGAACAGCTCGGTGTCGGTCGCCTCGGAATCGTGGAGGTAGATGAGGAGGAAGCGTAGCTCGCGCTTCGCGTCGTTGAGGACCTGGGAGAAGGTTCCCTGGTAGAATACCGGGTGTTCGCGAGAATACTTCTCCTCGTAGGTTCTGATGAACTCCATGACCTCCTGCACGGGGTCCGATCGAGGCCGAAATTCTAAACCTGCGTATAAATGAACCCGTGTTTTTAAAAATACCAAATAAATAGTCTCGGTGAAGTTTTACACTTTTTTGAGGTTAAAGGAACAGAAATTATGTTAATTACACAACAAAAAAATGAATATTTTCTAAAGAAGTGGCCCCATTGCTCAAATTTTTTTGAAAAGGATCAATTTTTAAGCGACAAACATCAAAAAGTGGTTGGAAACTTTATATTCTAACATATTATCTATCACCCCCTTTAAGAGTTCGTCACACGCTTGAAATACATAGACGCTTATTTGGAAAACGAATATGGCGGCCCAAATAAAAAACAATCGAAAGACAAAATTGTTTCCTAAGGCCATTGTGTAATAGTTTTTTCAAAATTAATTTTTTTTTTTTAAATTTAAAGAGTAAACTGTGCAAGAAATCGCCATATTTACAATTTATTTACTTAAAAATAAAGGCTTAAATCAAAAATTGCTTACAAGAGGGAAGTGGATCAATTTTTTAGCTTTGCAATGATACCAAAATTAGATCGATTTGATAAAAATGACTCAAAATTCTATGCTAAATCCCAAACACCTGCAACTTCAGAAATGATATATTTTAAATTTTAAATTCTTCAACTATTTTACTAAATGGGACGGGGCTAAAAGATTGGTAATTGCGGGCAGGAAAAACTATCTAGTTATAATCTGTACGTCCTCAATTATTGAGACAGTATTGAATTAAACCATCAACGTTACGTTTGTCTTCACGTCGAAAGAAATCAATTCAATATTCTAAAAAGTTTATATGAAAACATCAAGACAATTTTGAAACTCTTTGTGTGTGACTTGTTGCCTTTAATCAAAATTTTGGCGACGTGGAGCAACTTCGTCGATAAGGTTGACTTATGATGGCCTTAATAATATTTACAAAATCGATAAGGAAACCAATAAAAATAATGTTTTATGTGCATAGTTTAAATTCCGTTTACGTAGCCTTGTACATGCAAAATAATGGAAAGTTTTACTTCAACCTGACAAAACGCATGCAAATCTATTGTCTATGGATTTCCTTAAAGAAATTGTGGAAACACTACAAGTAGAGAGATTAAAAATAATAAACTGGTACCTAGTAATCGACGGCTTATTTGCAACACTGTCATCAGGGTACTGTAGCACATATTCCACATAAAACTAAACATTGTCTTAAGTAAGCCCTTCAGTCCTGACCCAGACCCGTCTGTCGGGGGCGTGTAGTAGATATGCTGCCCTAAATGATCGCTTACAACTGCCGGTGGTCTAGACTCCGAGGCATACACCGAAGGCCTGCCCTCCCTGATATTCAGCTGCTCTTGGACTGCCACTTCCAGATTCCACTGGTGTCTCTGCAGCACGTCCCGGCATATCGTCATGTCTTCTATGCCAGTTAAGTCTTGGAATTGCAGCACCTTCTCGGTTTGGTCCGAGGTGAGCCCTAGGCCTCCGTTGTCACCTAGGTAGTCCATCTCGAACGTGTTTCGTTCCGAACCCTAGGACTGATGGTTAGTTTGAGCGCTTCGTGAGAGAGAAAACATTAATTACAATTTATGGGACGATGAGTGTGTTTATTTTTTTGTGCCAAACACGGAACGTCACATCGCACTCAGAACGTCTCGTCAGGTGGTGTGGGGGAATTTCGGTTTGTCACGTTTTTCGACAGTTCGTAGAAATGGCGGAAAAATGGAGAATACAAAATAGAACATTGCAAATATTTGAATAAAATAATTTCCCGATATAAATAATAATTATATAAAATAGTTTTTTAAAGGAAACGTGGAATTTTGGCTAAATTCTGTTAACGTATGGGTTGTGAAGTGATTATTTTTCAAGATACAGGGTGCAAATTGAAATTTCTGAAAATATTTATTTATTTAAAATGCCTAAAGGACACATGGAAAACACAGGTTTTTGTCCTCTATAAGAAAACAACTACTAGGATTCAGGATCAGGTAAAATTTTGCTCCGTCTTCCTTGACGTGAGATTGAATGGTCTATTTATGTGCAGAATCTGTATTTTTTGTATAAATCTTTTATTGTAACTTAAAATAATTTTTTCACAGCTGTATTGCCATTTTTAACTTATTCGATACTTTTATTTGAATATTTGTTTTCATAGAAACAACCCCTTTAGGACGACCATACATCGACTCCTTTTTTCGTAGTATTTAAAAATTTCTACGAATTTAAAAATACAAAAGTTTTAAAATCTCTCACAACTGCATAATAAAACACATTTTTGGGATTTTCGTTTTATTTTGTTAAGTTATAAAATTATTGTTCTTTAACTTCCCTTAGACGTCTGACAGCTGACCTTACTGAGGCAGCTGCTGTTGTGGAGTAAACCCAGGCTCCACCAGCTACGACCCTTTTGCAACGCTTGCATGCCCAGATTCCCACGCAACTTCTCTTCATGGCATCCTAAAAAAAAAGTATTTGGCACACAACATAAATATAAGGCGATTTTCAAATTTTACCTTTCCACAGAAACTGCAGGAATATTTACTATGTTGAGTAATCTCCATTTTTTTAACCATTTTACGTAGGGAAGCACCATATCGGGTACCGTATTTACCAGTGATTCCTACCTTCTTCGTACGTTTCGCCTAAAAAGAAATATATGTAGGTAAGTACTATATAAACATTACAATATCCTGAATAAACGCAAAAGTAGAATTTATGTATTAAATAAAACTGATTAGCATTAACAAAGGTAACATCAAAAAGTTGTAAACACGACACATAACCCAACTTAAATGAAATTTGAATATCAAAATTAAAACAGTACCATCTAGAAAAATACTTTTTACAATTGAATTGTTATAATTTCTAGTACACGTCGGGAAGAATAAATTAATTAAATTCCTTAAGATTGTGTAAATAATTAAAAATAATTTTTATACCTACCATTTTACAGAGCTTTGCGTGTTTTGCACAAATAGAAAGAGAAGTAAAGTTTCCAGCGCCCTCTATTCCATAACACAATCAAAATCAGCGCCAAATTTAAAATGAAGTCTGAAGAGTAAGTTCACTGTGTTGGAAAAAGAAATTATCAGAAATAATTGAAAACTATTGTTTTGAAAACTATATAAGGTATAATTAAAAATATTTGGCTAAACTTTAATACGTCACAAATTAACAAAAATGTGTTTGGTATTAATATAAATCTATTTCAAGTTACTAGAAATAATTAAAACTTTTGCCTATCGTCGTTTGTATTTGAGATATAGGACGTCAAAAATTACTTTTTTTTGAAACAATAGAAGTAGCACCATTGAAAAATACTCAAATCATATTATAAGTCTATTTAAGCTGTCAAATCATGCAAATAGTAGGTATGTTCAATTCAACGTTATTTTTAAATTTCGAAGGGTCGATAAATGGATTTTTTATTTACATTACATTGGCTGAAATTGTTCAATTTTTAGGCAGCAGTACGCCATCTTCCGCATTTGAAAGATACTGCTATCTAGATGTATGGCTAGGTTTCTTTCACATCTTAGGTACGTAATTTGTTTCTAGCGCAAACCTCAAGGTGGCGCAAATGCTACTGTTTCTCTTCCTACAAAATAAGTTTTAGAGGGCGCAAAATTCAAATATTGCCTTGGGTGCTGATGACCTTAATTACGACACTGTTGGTTTTTGTTTATACATTTATAATTTATTACAACAGTCNTTTTATACCTACCATTTTACAGAGCTTTGCGTGTTTTGCACAAATAGAAAGAGAAGTAAAGTTTCCAGCGCCCTCTATTCCATAACACAATCAAAATCAGCGCCAAATTTAAAATGAAGTCTGAAGAGTAAGTTCACTGTGTTGGAAAAAGAAATTATCAGAAATAATTTAAAACTATTGTTTTGAAAACTATATAAGGTATAATTAAAAATATTTGGCTAAACTTTAATACGTCACAAATTAACAAAAATGTGTTTGGTATTAATATAAATCTATGTCAAGTTACTAGAAATAATTAAAACTTTTGCCTATCGTCGTTTGTATTTGAGATATAGGACGTCAAAAATTACTTTTTTTTGAAACAATAGAAGTAGCACCATTGAAAAATACTCAAATCATATTATAAGTCTATTTAAGCTGTCAAATCATGCAAATAGTAGGTATGTTCAATTCAACGTTATTTTTAAATTTCGAAGGGTCGATAAATGGATTTTTTATTTACATTACATTGGCTGAAATTGTTCAATTTTTAGGCAGCAGTACGCCATCTTCCGCATTTGAAAGATACTGCTATCTAGATGTATGGCTAGGTTTCTTTCACATCTTAGGTACGTAATTTGTTTCTAGCGCAAACCTCAAGGTGGCGCAAATGCTACTGTTTCTCTTCCTACAAAATAAGTTTTAGAGGGCGCAAAATTCAAATATTGCCTTGGGTGCTGATGACCTTAATTACGACACTGTTGGTTTTTGTTTATACATTTATAATTTATTACAACAGTCCTATTAGTTCTATAAAATGTAACATTTTTAGTAAACAACTGTTTCATATTTATTTACCAAAGGTACAGTCGAAAACTATTGATTGTTCTGAATAAATTATCGATCATCATCAATAGTGCCGTTGGCAATTCTCGACGTCTAGAAAGTCCCTATGGACAAATTTTCAAGCATTTCGAATTTTTTTTTGGAAATTTCGTAATTTTTCTGTAAATAATTGGGATTCCGGTCTATTTTACTTTTTGCAAACGCAGAATGAGGTATATCGTCGATTCTATAAAATTTGCAAATCACAGAACGTTTTTCTTAATAATTGCTATTATCGTACCTTTATTTCCATTAATAGAACCACCTGAAACTTTTTACTCATAATTTCCACATATATTTGCATCTATCCTTACTCGCTCCCCGTTTTCTCCTTAGAACAATATTAACGCTTATGAGAAAGTAGTCTATGATGACATGTTATTATTTCTTGACAGTTAATTGGTGATGTTCGATATTCAAAATAATTTTTTCCAATCAGATAACTTCAGCGACTTATACAAGGTATATCTCGACAGACGAGACAAAATTAAGAAAGAATGGACCAAAGATCCACCCCAAAGCTACGTGGGCGACGTGTTCCAGGCGAACATCCACAGACACGGCTTTTACTTCGTTGATAACGAGAATAAGCTCTTTTATGATGGTCTTTTCTACGCGAACAAGCTAGAGGGATACGCGCAGGTCTTCTACAACGACGGCTCGAACTTCCAGGGTCTGTTCAAGGACAACCTGCGGTTCGGACCGGGAATTTTCACTTATCCCAGTGGAGAACAGGACGTGGGGCTGTGGAGTGGCCAGCGTCTGCTGCGTCTGGGGGGTGTGAACGATGCAAACCTGGTGCCGAGGCTGGCTGTCACCTCGTCGGGACAGTTGAAGATTCTTAAATTCAGGTACCCATATTAGTCCAGTCCAGCGTTGCTATATTTTTTTCGGGCAAATCGGGATTTTGAATAAAAAAGCGGGATTCTTTCGTCCAAAAACGGGACATACTCCGGGTTTGTATAATCGATGATTAAAAAAAAAAAAAGGTCAGGATATCTCGGAAACGAATTGTCTTCAATAAAATCGATGTCTAAAAAAAAAGGGGGACGTAATCAGGAAATATCTATTTAATAACAGGCGGAAAAAGCGGGAGTGAGCGTGTCCCGCGCGGGACATTTAATTTTGGGTTAAAAAGCGGGACGTCCCGCCAAAATCGGGACGTCTGGCAACGCTGGTCCAGTCATTGAAGGCGAAAATAAAGTAAAAGCTCCCAATTTTTTCGGATAGCAGGGATTTTCTTGAAAATTTGCATACAAGCTCATCTGACCCCCCACTTCAAAAGTTATACAGGGTGTTCCTAAATAAGTGTCGCAACGGAAGACTGTAAATTCCTCTTGAAAAAAGAATCATTTTTTTCCTCTTCCATTTTTCTCTCCTGGCTTTCGTTTTCGAGATACACGGTGTCAAAACTTTAATTTTTTTTTAGTTTTTCGCCAATATCTTAGGAATCGTTTGAACTACAGGACTGAGCTTTTGNATAGCATGGATTTTCCTGAAAATTTGCATACAAGCTCATCTGACCCCCCACTTCAAAAGTTATATTGTCTAGATGTGTGCTTTTTTCTATTTGGGGGTGAAAACTACCCTTGTACGAAAAAAATGCGAAAATCGCGGTTTTACGTATTTTAAAGATTCAATTCATGTGCAAATATGTTGGAAAAAGTTCCTTTCATGTTTTTTAATATAATTTATAAAATTGAATTATTTTTCAACCCTTAAAAATCCTTAAAAACTACCCTTCCATGGCCAAAAATAGAAAAAAGTTTTTAACAGTTTAAAATATTCTTTTGGTGCATTCACAATTTATTGCATTTCTTTTGTTATTCATTAGAAAGCTTACGACTCATTACAAAGTTGCAACCCTTAGAAACCATCCCATATAATAAAATAAAATATTATTGAAAACTTGAGATGTTTTAATGGTATGCATATGTTGAATTATAAACTTTTTCTTGGTTTTCAAATGATCTATGATATATTGCAACTTTTCAGCCACTCAAAAAACCCTTATGGAAGACCTACCCCTCATAAAAAACCCTACCCCTTATAGAAAAATTTCCTAAAAATTATATGTGAGTATGNCTTCGTCGCGCTGCCAAGTGGACATTAGGAAGCAGCAAACACTGCTGTGTTTTCGACAAATCTCGATACATATCGCTCACTATTTGGCTATGGGAGAGGTACCAGACGTTTCGCGGTGACTGTTGGACTTTGTAATCACTAATTATATGTAGTTAGTAAATGCAGGTAGTTTGATTTTGTTAGAGTAATATAAAATTACTGACAAAACTCTACATTTCTAAGTAGGATTAAGGCAATATTAATAAATTATATATCTAGGATATCACTAGACGAGGAACTCGACATTTTGAAAATAAAATACGTTCGTTCTATTAGATAGTCGGAACACTACTCTTCTAAAATATTAACCGCTGCGCTGGTGCTGCACTGCTAAGTGGGAATGCCTACCAAGTTTTTGCATCGCAGCGACGCTATGAAGCGCTGCTGCCGCGCTGCTGCGGCGCTGCTATGTGGGAATTGGCCTTTATTAATAACTTCCTTTTCACAGGTAACCTTGTGTGCCCTGACTTGACAGACAAATTCATCCCTGAGATTAAGAGTTGCTGCCTTTCCAGCTATACTATTTGTTGACTTCTGACTAGTAGAGTAGTAGAGGTTGGAATAGCGTAGCAACATGCATATACATGTGAACTCGGTTACGTGTGTGTATGTATATTATTAAAATATTTACTCAAATCAGTTCACAAGTGCACCAAAATACACAAAGATAATGGTAATTTGCCTGCACCGAAAATTTTACCGAAAAAATGCGACTAATTTTCTTTACCATAACTTTTGTAATTTTAAAGTTATAAATTAACTCAAAAAACCGTTTTGTAGGGAATTTAAAGCACTTTAAGTTCTGTGATTTGCAGTTTTTTGAACCCTTCATTTTTTAGATTTGTAAGCAAAAAGAGCTCAGGAAAGGCAGTCTTGGAGCTTAGTTTTGAGCTTCTAACGGTCATAACTCGGTCAAATTTAGTCCTACAAAAATTTAAAAAGAAGCAAATTGTTCAGTAAGAAAAAACCTACAATTTCTTATTCTATCATTTTTTTTATAACTTTGTTACTTTTTGATATAAGTATTTTGAAAAAAAGGCGATTTTTTAAAAAATTGAAAAATTTTATTCAAAGATAAATGAATTTTTTTTTTAATTTAGGCTTCTAAAATCGTACAAATTCCCAGAATCTACTGTTAATACATAATTAATAAAGTAAATTGCAGAAGGAATACGTTTAATTTTTTTTCCGTCAAGTCATTAATTTTAATACCGATTTTTTTCTCTCAAAAATNGAAAAAAAGGCGATTTTTTAAAAAATTGAAAAATTTTATTCAAAGATAAATGAATTTTTTTTTTAATTTAGGCTTCTAAAATCGTACAAATTCCCAGAATCTACTGTTAATACATAATTAATAAAGTAAATTGCAGAAGGAATACGTTTAATTTTTTTTCCGTCAAGTCATTAATTTTAATACCGATTTTTTTCTCTCAAAAATGAAGACAATCATTTTATTTTGATTGTAACTTCATTAGTTTTCATGCTAACGACATCTACCACCACTCAATTTAAAGGTCTTTTCAATAACTTTAACTTTTTTCCTCGAAAAACCTTTAATTTTTCCGCTACAGAACGTTGAACGTTTCGATTATAGCTATCTTCGAAATTGACTACAACTTCTGGGAGTCATAACTCGGGTTCTATACCATCTACAAAATTAAAAAAGCAATCTCTTTGCTATTTAATTACCTTCATTTTTGCTTATGATAATTTTTTTGATAAAACTTGTATATATATAAAACATGCATTTTTGGGCTAAAAACGAACATGTTTAGGCGCAAACAACTCAAAAAGTATTGACTGTACAAACAATTCTTATAGAACATTTTTTGATTAGAATTCGTCCCTCTATCGATTCGTGAGGTTATTTTTAATAAAGCACACATCGGCACTATCTAACTTTTGTGTCTTGGGCTATTCCCGAGCTACAGTTCAAATTTCACGTCAATCCATTCCATCCGAAAAAATTTGTAACCAAAATGCTTCAATGACTGGACTATATCACAGATACAGTAAATTGGTATCGTACCTAGTTCATATGCGTAGTAGTTTACTAATACAGTACCAGACCTTTTTAGTAGTGACGTCACATACGTCAAATAATAGGCAACCTGTAGTGCACATTTCAAGAAGAATTTCTCAATATTTTTACTAGATCGATTTTCGACCTTATGTACTTTGGACATAAGTGTCAAAACAATGTCTTCTTTGTCATGACCTCAAATAACGCGATATTGTAGCAATATTAGAAATATTTAAGAGTTTCAAACCCCAAGTGACAAACTAAACTTTTATATCGTTTTTTTGAAAGTTTTGAGCACATTAGTGTATCTATTTTACGAAATACGTGTTGATTGTTCTTAAATACTTCTAAATCTTTGTAAAAATAAATTAATTTGTTTAATAAGTTTATTTTTATAGCTTCTATGTAAATAGTAAACAAGGGTCAGATTCCAGGCAATAGTTTTAAAATAAGCCACCCAGAGAAAAATCCTCAAAACTTTTACTTTACAGATATTTGGTACCGGTGTGTACCGAGCGCGAGGACGTCGCGTACAGCATATTGGAAAAACTGGGAGCTAGCGAAGAGGTTTTAAATAAATCATACAAGCTGTACAATATAGAGGTACAAAATAAGCGTAGTATATTTTTCAACAAGCAGATTTTCGACAAAAGCTTCTACATCGACGAAGATTGTACTATAGACATCGTCCCCAACGACGACGAGGAAGACTCTAACGACGACAGCACGGAACAGGAGGAAGACATGGAAGAAAGCCCTGGTGGTCGTTCGGACTTAAACTCGGAACGAGCGAGACAGATAAGCGAGGAACTAGAGTTCATCGACAGCAAACTGGAAACCGTTAGAAAACAGAAGATAGTACTAGAGAAGAATGTGGGGTACTGCAGGGTTTGCTGTTCCCAAGAACAGGGGCAACAAGAAAATCTCACTCCTAGAGAACAAAAAGATTCCATTGAGGAACCTGGTCAGGAATGCAGTCCTGTATCGATGGATGTTTTCGCGGCAGTAAGGAATAATATTGCAACATTTGGGTCTCCACACCTGAACGATTCACCAGAACAAGATTTGTCAGGAAAAGTTTCAGCTTCGGAGAAGAGTCATTCGACGACTTCAGGATCAACTTATTCGTATAGTATGTAGGATGTTTTCCAGAAGTTGGGTTTTCCTTTTAATCTGACATAATAATAGCAATAATCGCGTTTCAAGGCGTCTTATTGATTCAAATCTAGATTACTTGAAGTAAAATTAAATCAACTTTATCCATGATATTGGCAGTTGTCAACGGTTGCCACGTCGTCAAATAGACTGGAAGGCACACATAGGCAACTTTACTGGTAAGAGATTGAAAATTACCCCCACTACTTGACTCCAGAGCCCGAGAGGACAGCGATATGTGTCTGTCCTTTTTTAGACAGAGACAAAATAAATTTCTGTTGTCTCTGTTAGCATTCATTTTGAAATTTAACAGCTGACGCCGGAACTTCATCATGATTCATACGTTACAATATAATTTTAGAATTTTCAGAAAATGTAATAATGTGAATGAAGAAATTATACGTGAAACATTGCCAATGACATCAATTTACAAATGAACTACATGGTGATTTACAAACAGTGACAAAAAATGAAACCTCGAATTCTTTAGTGAATTTTAAGGTAGGTCTTTCATATAAAGTTTTTGTCTAGGTCGGTTCACTAAAACAATCCAGTGTTAAATTAATATTTTTAATTTTTTATAACATTTTAGAAACTAGTGAGTGAAATAATTTGAAATTAATCACATGAATGTATGTAAATATTGTACAAAATCGGAAGCATTTTCTTAAAAAACAATGTTCCAGTGGCTGAGATACAGGGCTTTATTATGATATTTTCGGATTCTTCTTACAATTTTCTACAAATCACCACCCCTTTATGTTTTTCGAAAAAAAACAACATTTTCGTTGAACTAAAAACATAGTTTAAATTACAATAGAAACACTTTTTTTAATCTATTATTTAATCGAATAAAGAACATCTCATAGATGATTTTATTTGAGTAAATGCTCAAAAATACCTCAATTTGCGCAAACACAGCCTACCAATGTAACGATTAAACAGCATTGTATTCAAATATCGAAGTGTGTCTTCAGTTCAATTTTTAAGTTTTACTCAGGAAATCAGGCTTTTTTGGAAAAATATGAAAGAATAGTAATTTGTAGAAAATTGGAAAAGGAATGCGAAAATATCATGATTGTTACAATAAAGCAGCGGCATACTTTTTTATTTAGACACAAATATTCCAGCAATACCCTGCAGCATTTATTTTTTAATTTTTATTATTTGAAAAAAATTTAAATATTTTTTAAATTTTAATACCCTGTATTTTTTTAACGAAACTTCCTAGATAAAAGCTTTATACGAAAGAGCCCTCTTAAAATTCACTAAAGAATACGAGGTTTCACTTTTGGTCAGTGTTTGCGAATCACCTTACGAATATAATGAGAAGTTATCGTATGCCCCTTTACACACAATGAACTTATCTTATACCCCTCGTATGTGCAATAATTGCCCTTGAAAGTGTTTCTTACTCCAAACACCGATGGCGTATTTAATGCATTTTTTCATTGAGTTGCCTATCTATTTCTTACATAGTATATCTTATCTATGCTGGAAGGAAAAGTCCAACTTAAAAAAATGACGGTATTTAGACCAGAGCGGATATGTTTTGAGGTGGATGTGAGAGGGGGGCAAGCAAATTTTTTCTGGTTTACCTTCAGTACAACTCACATAATAAAAGTGTAGATCCCTAGATCTGGGCGAGGTCCGGAACATTTTCAAAATGGCAAGTGTTTAAAAAATTTTAAAAAATACCTATTTTATCTGAGTTTTTTACTTATATCCTGGAACCTATGCATTTTGAAAGAATATTGAAGAGGAAAAAAGTTTTGGAATTGAATTTTGCACAATAAATTGTAAGTTAAAAATGTTTAAATTTGACTGGAAAATAACAATAATTGATGAAAAAAAGGCAAAACACTCTAGTTTTTTGGATAATTTTATAAAAATATTTTAATTGCTTCGAGGGCATTCTAATTTTGGTAAAAAAAACTTTAGAGTATAATAAAACAACACCAAATTTCATTAAAATCGGTTCCATAGTTTTCGCAAAATATATTTTTTAAATTTTGAAAAAAAAATTCTAATCAAAATGTTACACAGCCTCAAATAAAGCATGTAGATACTTGAATTTTTTTTCACATAGAAAAGACCGCTCAACCCTTCAAATGGTTTTTGAAAAATTAAAATCGGTTGATTAGGACGGCCACAGTAAATTTTTAAAGCTAACACTCTTTTTTTTTATTTTTAAACAATTGGATTACATTTATCAATTTGCAATTTTAGTTTTAAAATTAAAAAAAAATTATTTTGCGAAAACTATGGAACCGATTTTAATGAAATTTGGTGTTTTGTTTTACTACACAGTTTTTTTTACTAAAATAAGAATGCCCTTGGAGCAATTAAAATATTTTAAAAATATTATCCGAAAAACTCGATTATTTTGCCTTTTTTTTTCATCAATTATTGCTATTTTCCAACGTCGGTAATAAATTTAAACATTTTTAACTTACAGTATATTGTACAAAATTCAATTCTAAAACTTTTTTTCCTCTTCAATATTCTTCCCAAATGCATAGGTTCCAGGATATAAGTAAAAAAACTCAAATGAAACAGGTATATTTTAAAATTTCCGGAACATTTTTGCAATTTTGAAAATGTTCCGGACCTCGCCCAGATCTAAGGATCTACACTTTTATTATGTGAGTTGTATTCTGGAAGGCATTCCAGCAAAAATTAGCTTGCTTCCTCTTACATCCCAAGAAGTGGGATATTTCGACAGATCCGCCCTGGTCTTATTCACAATGTTCTTAGAATCACAACATTCAGAACAGACACTTCAATCACTAATTTGTTATTTCCTAAACGTTACAACCTAAAACCTAAAGAACGTTACATACCTACTTCAAGGGTATAATCTAGAACCCAAATAGTGTCGATTTAACCAAACTTGCTTAAACGAAAAATGTCGTAAAAAAGTTACACGATGTTAGTTTCTTTTTGTATTTCTTGTTTTCTCTTTAACTCAGAACCCAGTTAACCGATTTGAGCGAAATTTGCTGTTGCTTAGTTTCTCTTCATGAAGTATGCAGTGATTATGTTCCTATTAGATTAAATCATACATTAAATCATTTTACAACAACCCTTTGTAAATATTCTTCTGTAACTGTTTTGTACGTTTAAATTTTTACCCGCAACTATCAGAAATAGGTAGAGAATTTTATTCTACACAAAAAATATATACCTAACAAAAGTCGAAATTATGCCCGGTTATGAAGATATTATAGAAAATATTTATTAACACATACCCCATATTTTTTGGAAGTAACTACGTATCCATAACATGACAGTTTCGATAAGTCACTGTCAAGTTTATACCGGGTGATTCAGTTTGATATTCACGGCCTCGTATCTCTTTTATTTTAACAAATAGCTATAACAAACCCTGTATATTTTTAAATCGCCGCTCAAACTCTATAAACAAATGACATCATTAGATCGTCTCCATAGTAACATATGTCAAAATTGCTATACGGGAGGGGAACTTTGGGATAGAATAATAGACGCCGTACGACAAAGTATGTAACATTCGTTAGGCGACACCCTGTATATCAATTAAATGGATTCACTTCATATTATCGAGCACTTAGACCCCAGGCAACATTCACTTCGTGTTCACAGGCGAGACACTACGTAAAAATTCCTCCGTCACTTCCGTCGACTTAGACGTATGGAATGCCGATGATATTTCCGTACAGTTCAAACCCAACGACGTAAGTCAAATTCAGGCCTACTTGATGGGCACGTGTGTTTGCGACGAAGTAATGCACCCCAGAGATCTCTACGAAATGGAGAAGGAACTGGAAACCGTAACGAAAGACGTGTTGTTCTTCGAGTCCATCAAGAAGAACCTGACGGAAAAACTGAAGATGCACCTCCAAAAATGCCAAGAGAAGGCCAAGGTGAAGACTACGAAGCTCCTAGTGAAGGATGTGGTCGCCTGGAACAACGAAGATTATTGCATGCGCATGCTCAAACAGAGCTTTCTTCGCAGAAGGTCTGAATACATGGTGAACTTCAAGGTGTCGGATCTTCTAACTGGGAACAGGGGGTTGTTCGAAAATCCTGGTAAGTAATATGAAAACGAGTAACACTTTTACTAAATATACAGGGTGATTCAGTCATAATGTCATTAATTTTAACCACGTATTCGGAAGGCTTAATAAAGACAGAAAATCGGAAAAAAAATTTTTACTCGACTTTTAAAAATGAAGGAAATCAACCCATAACTCCCGCTACGAGGGCTGCCCTGCCGATGCCCGGATGCTCGGAAAATTTTGTAACGTAATGTCACGAACAGTTGTCGGCTAAAGGAACAGCGTTGCCAAGTTCAGGTTCAAGCTCGCCAGGTTAGTATTTGACATATAACCGACCACTTCGTACACTCGATGCACCTGGGCGACTACAGCTACTACGAAAACATAGCCGGTATTTTAGATTTTAAATTAAATTTGTTGATACGATTTTCCTTTGATAAAAGACCGACAACTTTTTGCTACTACACTCGTATTAGTCTAGGGGCTAGGGGCCAGATAGGTTTCCGTAGCCAAACAGAATTCCACGGCTGCAAATAACTTATTTTTAAGTATTTTGACTTCTCGAAACCAAAAAACTTGGTGGCAAAGCCTGAAAGTGGTCAGTTTAATTGTTGTTAACAAATTGAATGTTTAAATGGCTGTAAAAAGTTTATTTTTATAGCTAGTACAATTTTTTATCTGTTAATTATTACGTTTTCTCACAACAAACATATATTTTTTTGAAAATTAAAAAAAGATTAACTTTAACCAAAGTTATTGCAAATTTAGTGCAAATATATTACATTTTCCGTCTCT
>NW_019417333.1:49353-51501 GCF_000390285.2 Anoplophora glabripennis | reverse complement strand
GATTACATTTATCAATTTGCAATTTTAGTTTTAAAATTAAAAAAATATATATTTTGCGAAAACTATCGAACCGATTTTAATGAAATTTGGTGTTTTGTTTTACTACACAGTTTTTTTTACTAAAATTAGAATGCCCTTGGAGCAATTAAAATATTTAAAAAAAAAATATCCAAAAAACTCGATTATTTTGCCTTTTTTTCATCAATTATTGCTATTTTCCAACGTCGGTAATAAATTTAAACATTTTTAACTTACAGTATATTGTACAAAATTCAATTTTAAAACTTTTTTTCCTCTTCAATATTCTTTCCAAATGCATAGGTTCCAGGATATAAGTAAAAAACTCAAATAAAATAGGTATTTTTTGAACATTTTTGCAATTTTGAAAATGTTCTGGACCTCGCCCAGATCTAGGGATCTACACTTTTATTAGGTGAGTTGTACTGAAGGTAATCCAGCAAAAATTAGCTTGCTTCCTCTTACATCCAAGAAGTAGGATATTTCGACATATCTGCCTTGGTTTTATTCACAATGTTCTTAAGAATTAGAATTAAGACATTAATAACAGACACTTCAATTACTAATTTGTTATTTCTACAAAATCTGACACCTAAAAAATGTTACATACTTCAAATAGTGTCGATTTAACCAAACTTGCTTAAACGAAAAATGTCGTAAAAAAGTTACACGATGTTAGTTTCTTTTTATATTTCTTGTTTTCTCTTTAACTCAGAACCCAGTTAACCGATTTGAGCGAAATTTGCTGTTGCTTAGTTTCTCTTCACGAAGTATGCATGATTATGTTCCTATTAGATTAAATCATACAGAGCGTTCATTTTACAACAACCCTTTGTAAATATTCTTCTATAACTGTTTTATACGTTTAAATTTTTACCCGCAACTATCAGAAATAAATATATACTTAACAAAAGTCGAAATTATGCCCGGTTATGAAGATATAGAAAATATTTATTAACACATACCCCATATTTTTTGGAAATAACTACGTATCCATAACAACATGACAGTTCCGATAAGTCACTGTCAAGTTTATACCGGGTGATTCAGTTTGATATTCACGGCCTCGTATCTCTTTTATTTTAACAAATAGCTATAACAAACCCTATATATTTTTAAATCGCCGCTCAAACTCTATAAACAAATGACATCATTAGATCGTCTCCATAGTAACATATGTCAAAATTGCTATACGGGAGGGGAACTTTGGGATAAAATAATAGACGCCGTACGACAAAGTATGTAACATTCGTTAGGCGACACCCTGTATATCAATTAAATGGATTCACTTCATATTATCGAGCACTTAGACCCCAGGCAACATTCACTTCGTGTTCACAGGCGAGACACTACGTAAAAATTCCTCCGTCACTTCCGTCGACTTAGACGTATGGAATGCCGATGATATTTCCGTACAGTTCAAACCCAACGACGTAAGTCAAATTCAGGCCTACTTGATGGGCACGTGTGTTTGCGACGAAGTAATGCACCCCAGAGACCTCTACGAAATGGAGAAGGAACTGGAAACCGTAACGAAAGACGTGTTGTTCTTCGAGTCCATCAAGAAGAACCTGACGGAAAAACTGAAGATGCACCTCCAAAAATGCCAAGAGAAGGCCAAGGTGAAGACTACGAAGCTCCTAGTGAAGGATGTGGTCGCCTGGAACAACGAAGATTATTGCATGCGCATGCTCAAACAGAGCTTTCTTCGCAGAAGGTCTGAATACATGGTGAACTTCAAGGTGTCGGATCTTCTAACTGGGAACAGGGGGTTGTTCGAAAATCCTGGTAAGTAATATGAAAACGAGTAACACTTTTACTAAATATATATATATATATATATACAGGGTGATTCAGTCATAATGTCATTAATTTTAACCACGTATTCGGAAGGCTTAATAAAGACAGAAAATCGGAAAAAAAATTTTTACTCGACTTTTAAAAATGAAGGAAATCAACCCATAACTCCCGCTACGAGGGCTGCCCTGCCAGATGCCCGGATGCTCGGAAAATTTTGTAACGTAATGTCACGAACAGTTGTCGGCTAAAGGAACAGCGTTGCCAAGTTCAGGTTCAAGCTCGCCAGGTTAGTATTTGACATATAACCGACCACTTCGTACACTCGATGCA